>NW_024064933.1:28223-44080 GCF_009727055.1 Benincasa hispida | reverse complement strand
CTCTATACTCAGATCCCTGCTACCGGTTGAGCAAGCCTGAGAGGGAAGCTCATCCTTCCGCACGATCCATCCATACCGGCAAGCAAATCTCCATCCAAATTGGTGCCAAGACGTTGGCGCTTGTTTATATTTGTTTCTATCTCTTTTAATCATTGTATTTCATCTTCTTTATCTCTTCATTCACACACCATGTATCAGACGCTGAATAGAAATATTGAATGTCTCGATAGATTTCATATTCCCTTCTCTGTCTATTTCCGTTCCTCCATTTATCGTTTTCTTCATGAAGTCTTCTTAATGCCTTGGTAGTTAATATGAATTAAACAAGTAACTTAATCTGTGTTAAAGAGATAAATGCATTTAGCTAAGGCATGCTAGACGACATCTTCACCTGTGAGAGCAGAAGTGAAGATGCCATTCTGATCTATCGAGAGAAGGTCAGAAGAATGTGTTAACTAAAGCGAGTAGTACTTCCAGAGATGGAAGTAACCTTGCGTTCATTATGTTCGTCCCTATTTCACCACAGACATGTGGAAGCGTAGCCGGTCACCGAGAGGTGTATGCCAAGGGAAAAGTGGAACCGTACTTATATCATTAATACAATTAAGAACTTGCGCTGTTTATATTAGTTATCTTTTCTTTTTCTGCTTCATACATAAGACTTGCCAACACATCACACTATCTTTGTATAATCTTCACAGCCAGCCTTGACCTCAGTATCTTGTATCATGAAACCTGTATCTTGTATCATCTTAGCTTAGGTTTACTACACTTTATTTTATTATCGCATTTTTATTGCTTTCCTTTACTTTATCGCATATTTTAATACTTGTACACAAACACTTTTAAAGATTGAAAAACCCGGTCGCATGTATCACAAACATAATGCAATAACCTCAAATAGTCCCTGTGTTCGACCTCGGATCACACCGAGAAACTTGCGTTGGAATTATACTTGGTTCCAATGTAAGGAAACTTGTGACAATGCACAACATACTACAAGAACATCCATTAACAATGCATATCTAGAAGTAGTATCACATCATCTAAGCATCACATACATTATGTGTTCATTAGTATGCCTCCGAAATAGAAGACAATACCCAAGACGAAACTATAAGACCTTATTCATTTTACTGAAGGCTGGGTTGTTCCGAATCCTATGTTACAACCCTCCATAGGGATCGTCGCGGTTAACGACTAGCTAGTGTCGCATAAAAATGACAGCAGGTGCAACATAGGAATCTCGTGGTTTAAACTAATGGAGGAGACCGTAGGACAATGTTGACACATTTCCTTCACCCACTTACTATGAACGACTTCCCCCATTCACCTTGTTATTGACCTATGCAAACACTTTCCATATCGAGCAGTCGTGGTAAAATCAACAAGAAGTCGAACATGGATCTCACGGTGTGAACTCTTGAGGACGTGAGAGCTAATAACTCTGATTCTCCCACTGAAATGTTCTGAATATTTGGGTATATTTATACTTAGGTTCTTTTCGGCAAATAAAAATAACCTTAAGTCTAGGTGGTTTATCCAAGTATAACACTTATAAATGGATTTTAAACCTATGATGTCTAGATGATAAATCATTTTTATTACCTCACACCGCTCATGAATGCTCATAAAACCGGTTACCAACGCTCAATTATTCAACTATAATCCCTAGGTAGGACGTGTTCCATAGACCGTCAACTTAAATACCCCCAACCTTCGACAGAATTATATACCAGTTGAGTTTGTAACCCTAGTTTTACAAGTTTAACGACCTATTATAACTATTAAAACAAGTGGTTAACCTAAGTGAGCATGCAACTGTTCTTTGTTATGGATTTTTGATAATTGGTAGAAATACAAGTTATTACAGCTCAAATAAGTAAAACAATATAATGTTCGAAAGTGCTAAACTAAAAGGAATTATGATCGCAAGCACTCATTGCATAAAAGCAGTTAATTCACCTATTTTGTGCAGGAATAATGCGATGGCGCATATGAAATTGCGATCTAAAGGCACAATACGTCAGCGCACTTGAAGTTGTGATCGCAAGACATGCGATCGAGAGAAGTTTTTTTTTGAAAAGGAAATCGCATAAAGACCTTGCATCAAGGTGACAACATAATAAATCATGATGGGACAGAAAGCTGATAACGATCGATTCCGAATTTAGTTGACAAACCGTTAAAAGCAACACTGTGGCAAGTACATTCAACTTTTGGTGACTATTAAACAACACAACAGAGTAGGGGAATTAATGGCGCCTATCATTGCAATCATTAGCAAGAAAAGAAACTTCACTTTGAAATCTATAAATACCGAAGGCCACCAGAGAGAAGGGAGTTAGTTAGTCCGTTCATGCACATAATTATAAATATACATAGAGGACGGAGAGAGCAAGGAGACGAGGAAAAGCCAAGAGAATCGCTCCCAGACAGATCGAGAGACTGTTGGAAAATAACACATAGGAGAGAGGGCCAACACTTGCGAGAGCAAAAATACACAACTAGAACAGAGTTAAAATGATAAAGAGTAGTGTAAAAGGCCACGGGAAGCAAGACATTGCTTACCAGGCTTCTGATTTCTCAAATCCATTTGTTATTTTGTATTCAGTACTTTATTTGCAGAAAATGGAAACTTCATTTCAATCTATGTTCAATCTCTCCATACCACACATGAGTAGCTAAATTTCTGAATGGGTTGAGAAGTACTTAGCTAGCATGACTTAAGATTTACATTTTATACGATCATCTTGTCTTATGTATGCATCATTCACCCTTTGGAATACTTGAGAGAGTAGTCTAAAGATAGAATCTAGGCTTGAGAGAGTCGGATTAGAATTGCATAAGCAAGAAGTAGAAACATAGACATAAGTTCTATTGCTATTTACACATCGTATGCGCCCTAGCAATAGGAATGATGGTATGCGGTCACCTTGTTTTATGTGCGCATCATTCATCATCACATAGGCAAGAGTAGAGACTTAGGAATAAGTCCTATCAACTATTTCGAATATACATCGCATGCGTCCTAGAAATAGGAATTGAGGTATTCTGCATTGAGAAATGTAGTACTGAAATTTGTGTGTAGCATGATCGCATAACTTGTGCACAAACTGAGGAAATGTTAGCTAAAACCCTTCTCAACCCCTTCATCTCATACTCATTGTAACTCTACGCTTTCATCACTCCATGTTAAACTCTATCGCATAGGAAAAATCTCAATCAAAACATTATCCACTTCATTTACTTTTACCATTGCAATAGAATCAAAGAGACTGTCGCATATCTACTTAGTAGTCCCTGTGTTCGTTCCTGGACTTACCAGGAAACCTAAGGACGCTTATACTTGGGCCTTGTTTGGGAAACTTTCATGGTTACCACATAACACACATCACCACAAACTCACACCATAACACATCATAATTTCACGTATCAAGTTTTTGGCGCCGTTGCCGGAGACTATGGTATAGATTGCGCTAAAACCTCTTTGATTTTCTTTGTAGCTTTCGACCTTTATGCATTTCCATTCCTTCCATAAAGGAAGAAGCAAGCGACGCATGAGTGAAGAATAAGCTCCTGAGCCCAACTACGACCTAGAGATCGAACGAACATTTCGTAGAAGACAGAAAAAAAGATGTCGACAACAAAGAAGAACTCCGAGAATGGCTGAACAACCGGAAGAATGAGCCACAAATGCAAATAACATAATGGCGAATCCTATCCTACTGGCGAATGATCGAAATAGACCCATCTGGGACTATGCATCACCAAACTTGTATGATTTCTCCCCAGGAATCATGAGGCCAGAATTGGATGGATCAAGGTTCGAGATGAAGCCGGTAATGTTACAGATGATACAGACAGTAGGACAATTTGGTGGACCGCGTGGTGAAGATCCGCACGCCCATTTACGAAGCTTCATTGAAATTTGTAACACTTTTGTGTTCCCTAATATCTCCACTGAAGAAGTTCGACTCACGCTATTTCCATTTTCACTATGCGATAAAGCATGAAAGTGGGCATACTCCCTCGAACCAGAAGAGATAACTTCATGGGAACAGGTTGTGGAGAAGTTTATGAAGAAGTATTTCCCTCCTATAGAGAATGCCAGAAGGAGGAAGTTAATCAAAAATTTTGAACAAAAAGAAGACGAATCGCTCAGTGACACGTGGGCGAGGTTCAAGAGATTAGTGCACGATTTCCCACACAATGGATTGCCAAACGGCCTCCAAATGGAGATTTTTTATCATGGACTAAATCTTGTATCGCCTGCCAATATGGCAGCAGCAGGCGGTCTGTTGGACAAGACTTATGATGAGGCAAAGAACATTCTTGATCGCATATCGAAAAACCATGAAGATTGGCAAGAAAGCGATCAACGAGTGAAACCCAGAAAAGGTAACGTAAATAATGGTGCCATTGCATCTTTGAAAAATCAGATGAATGCGATGATAAATTTGTTACAGGGCATCATAATAAACAATCTCGAAGTGCAAAGAGGGTAAGTCAACACGATAGAATAAACAAGCATCAGCTGTGCTACATGTGGAGAATCACATTCGGTTGGAGAGTGTCCATGAAACCCGCAGTCAATCTACTTTGTCAAGAACAACCTGTTTTCAAACACATACAACCTCGAGTGGCGAAACCACCCTAATTTTGCTTGGAAAAATAACCAACAATAAGGCTATCAACCTATGGCGCAAAGAGAAGAACCGAGGATTTTTCCAACAAACTAACGGTCAACAACAACAATAAGCTAGCAGGTCTCCTGTGAACCCCGAATCTTAATTTCTCTACTTAAGTATGTTCCCTACTAAGACTAGTGTGATGAGTAGGTTGATGTGGAAATTAGTGTGTAATGGTAGAGAAAATAGTGGAAATATGAAGAAAAGAGGAAATTTGGACGTTTAACTTTTGGGGACAAATTTGGAAATTTGGATAAGTATAGAAATTGGTGTGTTGAAGCATTGGAAGGGTGGTGGTGATGTGTTGGAAGGGTTGTTGGAGAGGGCATGCGGTTGAAGGAAGGAAGATGGAAGTGACACGTTGGAAGTCAGCCCATGTGTCGAGCAACCTCGGCCAAATGCCCAGCCATGCGTTGCGTTGGGAGCTTGGCGCCCATGCAATGCATCGAGCAACTCGGCCAGCGCTGCAACGTGTAGCTGGCAGCGCCCATGCAATGCTTGAGCAGCCTCCAGTGCCTGCATGCATCGAGCAGCCTTGGCCAGAGATCCTACCTGTGTGAGCGCCATTGCTTGAGCGCCCTGCCGAGTACCATGCCGTGCATCGAGGTCCCTACTTAGTAGGAGCCACGCGCAAATGCGGCGGTGAGTAAGCGATGGCCACATACACGAACACCCATGCATCGGCAGCAGCCATTGCGTGACGTAGCTATGCAGCAGCCCTGAGTTGGTGGCCAGCACATGCGCCCATGCAACCAGCCGTGCATGCTTACTAGTAACGCGTTGAGGATGGACGGTCACCCTATGCGTGTGGTGATGTTTAGCTCTTTGGCGTGGTAATTGAAATTGAAATGGGTAGTGAATTGGCTTGCTATGCGTTTGATGATAGGCTTGCATTGAGTATAGGATATGTGTTGAACCAGAGTTGGACGCAACAAGATGATACTGGGATAAGTCATCAACTATGTGTCTTCTGGAGGAAGCTTAAGCTTAAGAATGTGAATTGGTGGCATCAGATTGGAGCTAGAATTGGCAAACATGGAAGGACACTTAGTTGCATTGATAACATTGCGTTGATGGGGTTGAGAAGGAGCACTTGACAGCAGCAAGTAGAATTGGTGTCAATTTGGAGGTTTGAGCTATAAATAAGGAAGGACTTCATTTTAGATAGAATTCTAATCTCGTAAAAGAGTGGGAGTGTTGACAAACTTGCGTTGGAGCCAAATATGTGTTAGTCATAGATTTAACTCAGGACCATTGGACTGAATTAAAGAGGGTATCAATTGGGAGAGAAGTTCTCTCCAATTATACCGTGCGTTGGTGTTAGCGGAAAGCTCTGAGAGTTTTCGGGTAGGGCTCAGAGGAAAGAGCTCGAAGGGATCGGCTGGAAACTGAGAGAAGACAGAGGGTAGGCTGTTTGGATAGTTTGGGCCGTTTTAGACGTGATCCGGCCAAACAGAAGTTTGAGCTCAATTTTGGGTAGATTCCTGAGATGTTTTAAAATATGCTTGTAGAAGGAATCTAAATAGTTATAACTATGAGTAACCAAGCTATAATTTGAATTTGGATTCTAAGGGGTGAAAAGGACGAGGTAGAAAATGGGAGCCTACTAGAGTGAAGCTCCTAAGCTCAAGGTGAGTGGTAACGTTTTTGACTAAAAATTTCCTAAATTTTGATTCAACATGTTATAAAACATTTTTAAAGAAGATTATTCTCATGCAGCTAGTTACCAATAATTCCAAAAACATGAGTATGTTTAAGCGCATGCATGTTTGAGAATTGGTTTGAAAAACGATTTATATGTTTTATCTCAGCATGCCATTAGTATTAAGCATGTTTTTATATGTGTTATATTTATATCTTTATAGAGATAGTATTTAAGTGATAGTTTACTTAATCGATACGAACGAGTTTGAGAAGGCATCACAATAGAATCGAAGGACTTTTGGAAGTATCTATTGTTTGAAAGACGTTTGAGAAGGGGGCGGGGGGGTACTCTCTACGACAATACTAGGATTTTGGAAGGTATTGGCAAAGTACATAAGGTCAACTTAGTTAGCCCAGCTGGAAGGGAGCGGAGGGTAACTAGTGTATTCCGACAATATTTAATTTAACATTTCCTTACTATTAAGATTTACTGTTTAAAATATTATTTTCTCACTAGTTCATTCCTATATTTTTATTACAATATCTGGTCGTGCCTAGATTTTTACAAGTTGGTGTGTTGGTGTTTTTACTCTTCTGAAGCTCGCTTTGCTATTGGGGGGGGGGGGGGGGGAGGGGGGATATAAGAAAACTTTTGAAGAGTGTGAGTACAACATGATGGTTTTAAATAATATACTTTTGGAACATATTTTTGGGAAATAATCATAATAAATTCCTATATTATGCTGATATTGTTATTCTTTATATATCTTCGTTATGCTTATGCATGCCTCATATATCGGACATATTAATAAATTTTATGAATTTCTATAGACTTTTTCGATGTTGCACATGAAATTTTTTTCTGTAGTCAGTTAGTAATACTTATATTTCGTGGTCGTCAGACTATATTTTGCGCGAGGCTGACTATATTCCTGAGTTTTAATTAATTGCATATGTTTGGGTAAATTCAGTTTCATAGAAATTTACAACATATATGCAACACATAAATATAAGCATTTGTAATTATTCTTACTTATTATCATAATAATACTCTGACAGTTTTCCCATAACACTTAGAATACTCTGAGAATTCCTCATACAATGGAAATTCTATTATCTGTTTATAATAAAATGTACCACACAAATAATTTATAGAAATGACGACTTACCTACTCAAATTTAGCCAATCCAAATAGCCTCTTAGAGTTTTTGGACTTGTTGTAGGCAAAGTGGGGGTTTTGGCTAGCAGGGGTGGGGTGTTTGTGCGCATAGGACTTGACGATTGGGGCGTCATTGGTTGGTGTGCATGGGCTGATGTGCGGAGTGATCTGTACGAGGGAGCAGTTGCACTGGGCTGCGATATTTGAGGAGGCAGCGGAGATGGATCAGGTTGGTGCGCGCAGTGTGGGTAGATTGTTTCGCTGACTAATGCTAAGTATGAACTTGTTTGCTTTTGATCTCATAAACATTGGCAGTATAATGACTTAACTTTATTGCCCTTCAAACATTTAGTTGTATAAATTCTTGCAATCCTCTATTTTAGCTTTCAAATCCCCCATGGGATAAATCTTTGTTTCATTTCAGCTGCAGAAAATTCCTTTTTGCTGAATTTTCCCCACCTCTGCTTGAGGTGATGAGACTTCATTGCATGAAATCTTTTCATCTACTGAATTTTGTGTGATCTTTTGCCCATAATTACTTAATACTCAATATTTTATTTAATTGTTTAAGATTATGCTTTCATTGCATCTCCTTTAGTCCATCAATTAGACTTCCCCTTATCTTTAACGCATAATACCTTTCTTCATAAAGTTTACTGCCGCATAGGGTGGGTCCTTGACGCATGGTTGCTATTGCTGTTGAAATAAGATGACACGATGCTGCATGACTTCACTGGTGTGCTGCTAGGATTGCGCTTGGCTGCATAGGTTATAGGGCATAGGGAGCTTCGGCTGATGGGCGTGTCTTGTGATTGGCGTGCTGCGCAGGCGTGCATTGGGCTACGATCGGATGGCTGCTCGTAGATCACGGGTTCGTCATGGAATGGCTTGTCGTTGCATTCTGCATAGGAGGGTCGCATCACATCGTGCTGGTGGCTTGTCTGATGCATGGTTGATGCTTGGGCATGCTGTGCGCTTGGCTTCACGCCATAGCTATCTGCTAGCATGCTCACTCCGATCATACTCCTGCCGTGTCCGTGGCTTCTGTATGCCTTTGGTTGGTAGTAAGCAAATAGCATTTTTTCAAGTCTCTTGTTTCACTAATGCTTTCTTGCAATAGCAAATTTTTAAGCCTTCATGTTTGACTTTTTTGTTCATTTTGGATATTTTGATGTTTTCCCCTTTGTCCCATATCCTTTCTTGGATTTTTTCTTTGTCTATTTATGCTTAGTTTTTGTTAGGGTCTTCATAAGGTATCGGTTTGTATGAGTGACGTAGATAGAGTTTCAAGTTGAGCAAAAGGGTTCTCTTGATTAGTTTAGTGTAGGATTTTTTTTACCCACAGTAGGGTTTTCCTCAATCTGAGAACAATTTACTGTTTTATGATTAAAGTATATGTTTATGCTTGGAATGTTATACTGAGTATAGTATTGTAGAAGTATATTTCATTAAAATCTTTATGAGATTTGCATGAGAATCATTACTTTTAATTAAGTTTCCATGATGCGTCAGTTTTCAATGTTTCTCCCCACAAGGTAGTGTTAAATCTTAAGTAGCTCTATTCGTCTCCTAAGGATAAAGAGATGTTTCATCTTTTAGGTGTTACGTTATTTAAATTTTTGTTATATAGGACTAGAGTTTTAGGTTTTGGGACTTGTAACCTAGGTTGTATATCTAAATAGTTTTTTTAAATTATAATTTTTGCTAAAGACATTCTCGTATATTTAATATTTTGGTATAGAGTACCTGCAAGAGTTTTTTATTTTTTAGGCCCCAGTAAGTGTCCCAAAGGGTGATAATATGGTCGCTTTCTCCAGGCTAGGGTGGTCTGGGGTGGGGTTGTGACATTCGCAACATATCTTTGGAAACATTAAAACGTACATCGAAAAGAATGAGACGTTTTAGACAGGCCTCCATCAATCTTATCAAATAGTAATTAAGAAGTTTAAGATAAACAGGGAACTGAGCTACTGAGCTCAGTACTGAGGAGGGGGAACGAACATGTCATAGTCACTGAAGTGGGAAAAGACACGGTGGAATGAAGGACTAGCAGAACCGACTCAAATGATCTCCAACAACAAGAGAGTGGAAGAGGACATTAGTCGGTTGTAGGTTTCTTAACTTCACGTCGTCTTTCCACTTCATGGGGTGACTACTTGAAGTTTTCCGTATTCTCAGTTACTGGATCAGTTGAGCTTAGTATGTCCCTGTGGTTTTTCTTCACCTTCTTGTAATTGTCCTATGATTTTAAGGTTGGGGATGAAGTCGCCTGGGTCATAATGTCATTTTTGATGTACTGTTTATTTCCAAAGGATGATGGTGGTGCTGAGATACACCCCAGACTCTAGCTAGAGAAAGGCGTGATGCTATTAACCTTTGCTACACTTACTGCTAATAATTTGAGAATTTGATACCAAAAATATCTTATTCAGCAGATGTTTGCATTTAATTATGAAAAAAATTAGATCTTACACCTAGGTTACAGTCAAAACCCTAAACTTAGTCTATATGACAACAGTAATGTGTACAATATTAACATAACATACAGATTACAAATCTCTTTATCTTTAGTGCGAGCGATATAGAGTATTTAGAGATTTACCCTACTGTGGTGGGGGGGGGGGGGGAGGGGGGAAACTTGAAAACGGGTGAGTGCATCAGTATATTTAAGATAATTGATTCTTGCAAAATTCAATAAGAGTTTAACTGATTACTCTAAATACTTATACTGCGTAAAACTTTTCCAAGCATTGAAATATAAGCTATTTATATAAAATAAAATTGTTTCTCATTGAGGAATACTAATGTGGTTAAAAAATCTAACACTACTACTATCAAGAGAGCTTGCTCAATCTTGATCTATCTAGTGCAGTGGCCATCTAGTACGTCATACTTAGTGTAAGACCTAACTCTTAGCAGAAGTTAATAGACAAAAAAAAATCCTAGAAAGGATATGGAGCAAGGGGGGAAAAATCAAAATTATTCAAAAAGGTGACCAAAATCAACGCCTTGAGGGTTAAAAATTTGGATGCAAGAAGCATGATGATGAAACAAAAGACTTGAAAGGCTAAGGTTGCATATACAACGAAGGGCTACTGTACAGGGGGAGGGAGGTAGCATGAGTGAGCATGCTAGCAGTATGGCTATGCGTGGAATCAAGCGACAGGCATGGCCTCCATGCAGCCATGCATGAGGAACAAGCGCATAGGCATGCATGATGGTGTATGTCGAGCGCCCCTACTGCCGACTGGGCAAGCACAAGCATCCTATGCTGAAGCGCTGTGATCTACGAGCAGCTGCCGCCGATGCGTTATCCAGTCACATGCGGCGGGCACGCCAAGGACAAGAAACGCCCATCAGCAGCGTGCCTATGCGCGAGAGATATGCAGCCAAGGCGAGTGCTAGGCAGCAACCTTGATCGTGGTCACATCGTGTGTCTGCTTAGTTGCAACAAGCACACTAGCAGCATGCTAAGGGTAGCGCCACCATGGTGGTAAGTGACTTTGATGAGGAAGAGTTTTATGCGTTAAAGATAGGTAAGCTAATTGATGAATTAAAGGGGTGCCATGTAATGAACATAAGTTAACATTTAAGTAATAAATATGTGAATATTAAGTATTAGTGGCAAAGGATGATCACAAATTCTAGTAAATTGACAAAGGAGATTTATGCAATTGAATTCATCACTAACAGGAGTGGTGAGGAGAATTAATGAAAAGGAAATTTTTTGCTGGCAACTGAAATGAGAACACTGGGAGTTGAGTTATACAGAGGTTGAGTTTGAAATGGCTATAAAGTAGGGGTTGGGCAGAGGATTTATTCATAATCACTAAATTGTGTGTTGAGAGCATTTTTAGAGAGTTAAGTTTGAGTTATTAAGGTGCAAGTTGATTGGGAGATCAAGAAACAAGGTTGATTGGTGAGGCATGGAGTGCGCCCGAACACACATTACCCAACTGCGCAGCGCACGCTGCATCTCGTCCGCGTGTGCCCCGCTCGACACATATGCGTGCCAGCCATGCACGCTCCCTCGTACGACCATCACGCCTGCCAACGCTGCCAGTGCACACGCAATAGCCAATGCTCAGTCCTCTGGGCGGCAACAACCACAACTGCTACTGCCAAGACCAGCTTGCATAACAGTCATAATCATAAGGAGGCTAATTTTGGGATTTTGGGCTAATTGAGTAGGGTAAGCTGGTATTTTATTATATAATGGTATTATTTGCTAGTTTTGACATTTTATTGATATAACGTATTAATGGGATTTCCATGATATTGAGGATTCTCAGGAGGTTCAGGTATATATAGAATGGAAGTAAACTGTAGATGAGTGTTACTTTAGTTTAATGCATAATGAATGAAATGCATATTAATTAACAGAATTTACATGCTGTATGATTTATGTTGTTGCATGATATTTTTGTGAATTCCTATATGAAATGAGATTATACCAGGATACATAAGTTTAGCATGCTATAAAGGTGACTTGCAGAAATATGTCAGCCTCCTGTGGCAGGAAGATAATGTCGGTGAAGACGACGGGAAATATAGATCAAGTTACCTAAAGCATGACAGCGGGAAAAAATTTTCGATGTCACATGGCGGGAAAAGAGGGTTATAGGAAAGTTTCATAAAAAGTTGTTATGATTAATAATGTATCATGATATGAGCTGCCACGTATTAAGCATGAATGAAGGATGATGGATAATGAATTACCATGATCATGCTATAATTAATACTGGATTGATTATGTGAGTTGATTTCAAAAATATGTTTTGCAAAGTGATATTTTTTAAAAGCACCACTCACTGGGCTTAGTTATGCTCAGCACTCTTCAAATGTTTTCATTATCACTCCCCCGCCCAAGTAGAAGCGGAGCGTTTCAGGAAGGAGTCTACTAACCACGAACACAACAGAATCTTGTAAAATTACTAGGGCACGACTCAGAGATCATGTAATAAAGAAGATAGGAAATTGAACTATGTGTATGAAATTAGATTAGAGTTTGTAAACATGTTTAATCTTGTATATAGATAGGGGGGAAATGTTAAATTTAAAAGTATTGTCGTTGGAATACATGTCCTACTGCTCCTTCCGGCGTTGGGGCTAGCTAGGTAGAGGGGTGTGACCACTTAGTCTTCTGCTCAGATACTTCTCAAACAGTGCTTAGTATTGGTGTTAGGTACTTCTCAACGTCTTTCAATACAATAGTATATTCTAAGTCTTCGTTACTAGTTGGGGTTGATGCTTCTCAAACGTCGTTCGGTATCGCATTTTAAAGTAACTAGTCATAAAGTGACTTTATTTTTAAAGATTAATGGTATAACACTATACAAACATGGTTAAGGTACTAATGCATGTGGTATATATATTAAACACTATAAGAGTTTTCAACAATTTTCAAACATGCATGCGCTAAAACATAGACTCATGTGTTTGCTTGGAAATTGACTTGTAACTAGCTGGCATAGAATAATTTCTTTAAATGCTTTTATTAACTATGTTGTAATCAAACATTTAAGGAAATGGTTTTAGTCAAAAGTTTTGCCAGCTCACTTGATTGCTTTAGTAGCTTGTACTCTAGTACTCATTTTCTACCTGGGTTCCTTTTCACCCGTAGAATTCCCAAATTCAATTTATAGCTGATTATGCATAGTTATTGAACCTTATTTTGGATTACTTCCTTACAAGCATTCTCAAACATACTCAGGATTTACTAATTGGTCTAACTTCATTGTGGTTGTGCGTTCACAGAATATTAAAGATGGCCAAATGATCCAACGCTGAACCTTCTGTCTTCTTCTCAGTTTCAGCCCGATCCCTTCGAGCTTTTCCTCTGGCAGCTCACCGAAACTAGACTCTCAAAGCTTTCCCGGGTTTAAATCCTCCACGCCGATAAATTGGGAAGACTTCTCGTCCAAGTTGAATACTCCTCGTTTAGACTATACTGTCAATGACGTCCTCTTTGAAATTCTATGACTAAACATGGATTATGGTCCAACGCAAGTTTGCTCAACACATCCACTCTTTATCTGACGAATTTTGAATTGTGATCAAAAATGAAGTCCTCTGCTCTATTTATAGGCGTCCAAACTCATCCAATTGACACCATCTACTTGGGCATGTCAAGTTCTTCTCACCATCAACAATGTTGTATCAATGCAGCTAGGTTTCCTTCATGTTGCAATTCATGAGCTCCAATCTGATGCACCATTCACATTCTTAAGGTTAAGGCTTATCCTCAAGAAGAATGAGTTTGATGAGTTCCAGGTGATCATCATCTTTGTTTGGTCACTCTTGATGTTCAACACATATCTACTCAATGCATAGCATCATAACGCAATACAAGCATATTACTTTCAATTCAACTTAGCCATCGCAAAGAGCTAACATCACAACGCATATGGGTGACGTCCACCTCCACGCATGGGTTGCTATGTAGCATTGCACGCTTGCTTGGCATGGGCGCATGGTGCTGGCCACAACGCATGGTGCGTGTGCAACTAAGCCGCGACTTCATGGGCGTGCTGCTTCGTGCATGGGTGTTCGGTGTATGCTGCATGCTTATCTCGCCGCATTTGCGCTCCTTGCCTATATAAGTGGGCCACCTGATGCACGGGAATAGGCTACTCGCGGGCGCTCAATGCATGCCGCTTACGACACATGGTAGAGAGGCGTCTGGAAGGCTGCTCGAGTGATTGCCATGGGCACTGGCCGAGGCTGCTCAACGCATTGCTGGGCGCTGTGCAAAGCTAACTGCGAGACGTTGCATGGGCGTGCCGAAGGCTGCTGATGCATTGCATGGGCGTGGCAGGCTCCAACGCAGCGCTGGGATGTTGGCGAGTTGACTCGCACAGGCTGACTTCAACGTGTCATTCATCTTCTTCTTCAAACGCATGCCCTCTCCAACCTCTCCAAACTACACACCATTCAATGCTTCAAACACAATTCTTATACTTTATCCAAAATTTCCAAATTGTCCCAAAAGTTAACGTCAAATTTCTACTTTTCTTTCATATTTCACTATTTTCTCTGACAATACACCTAATTCAACAACCCACTTCACATAGTTAGTAGGGAACATATTTAAGTAGTAGAAATTAAGAATTCGGGGTTACAAGAGCTGCTAGTGTATGTTGTTGTTGCACGTTAGTTTTTTGAAAAATCTACGGTTCTTCTCTTTGCGCCATAGGTTTGAATAGCTTATTGTTGGTTATTTTTTCAAGCAACTAGGGTGGTTTCGCCACTCGAGGCTTGTATGTGTTGAAAAAGGTTTTTCTGACGAAGTAGATTGACTGGGGGTTTCTGGATCACTCTCAACCGAATGTGATCTCCAAATGTAGCCAGCTTGGATGCTTGTTTATATCTATCGTGTGCTTACTCTTTGCCGACTTCGAGATGGTTTAATTATGGATGCCCTGTTAACAAATTTATATCGATTCATACTGATTTTTCAGATGCAATGGCACCATTATTTCGTTCTTTTCTGGGTTTGCACTCGTGATCGCTTTCCTTGCCAATCTCCATGGTTTTCGATATGCGATAAGAATTTTCTTTTGCCTCATCATAGTTTGTCCAACGACCCCTGCTGCTGCCCTAATTGCGGCGAACAGATGATTAGTCCCATGGATAAAAAATCGCCATTTGGAGGCGTTTGGCAATCCATTGTGTGGGAATCGTGCAACTAATCTTTTTGTTTTTTTTTTTTTTTTTTTTTTTTTTTTTTTTTTTGAACCTCGCCAGTGTAACTGAGCGATTCGTCTTCTTTTTGTTCAAAATTTTTGATTAACTTCCTCCTTCTGCATTCTCTAAGGGAATACTTCTTCATAAACTTTCCCACAACTGTTCCATGAAGTTTCTTTCTGGTTCGAGGAGTATGCCCACTTCACTGCTTTTGCATAGTGAAACTGGAAATAAGCGTGAGTCGAACTTCTTCAGTGGAGAATATTAGGGAACACAAAGTGTTACAAATTTCAATGAAGCTTCGTTAAATGGGCGGCGGATCTTACACCGCGGTCACCAATGTTACTGTATGTATCATTGTAACTTACCGGCTTATCTCGAACCTTGACCTCACATTTGGCCTCATGATCTGGGGAGAAAATCATACAAGTTTGTGATGCATAGTCAGATGGGTTCTATTTCGATATTCGCCAGCTAGGATAGGATTGATTATGTATTTGCATTTGTGTGCTCATTCTCGGTTGTTCAGCCATTCTCGGGTTTCTTCTTTTGTTTGTCGACATCTTTTTTCTTGCTTCTAACGAAATGTTACGTTCAGATCTCTAGGTCGTAGTTGGGCTCAGAGACTTAATTCTTCACGTATGCGTCGCTTCTTTCCTTTATGGAAGGAATGGGA
>NW_024064933.1:26397-28198 GCF_009727055.1 Benincasa hispida | reverse complement strand
AGTGAGTGGTGCTTTTAAAATAATAATCACTTTGCAAAACATATTTTTGGGAAATCAATCACATAATCCAAATTCCAGTATAATTTATGCATGATCATGTGTATATTCATTTAATCATCATCCTTCAGTTCCATGCTATACGTGGCATGCTCATATCATGGATACATTATTAATCATAACAACTTTTTATGGAAACTTTCCTATAACCCTCTTTTCCCGCCAATGTGCACATCGAAAATTTTTTTCCCGCTAGTCATGCTTAGGTAACTTGACTATATTTCCCGTCGGTCGTCACCGACTATTATTTCCTGCCGACCGAGGCTGACTATATTTTCCTGCCAAGCACCTTTTATTAAGCATGCTAACTTATGTAGTCTGGGTATAATCTCAGTTTTCATAGAAATTTCACAAACAATATCATGGCAACAACATAACATCATAAGCATGTATTTTGTAATTACATATGCATTTATCCATATATTAATGCATAAAACTAAGTAAACACTCATCGTAAGCAAGTTTTCCCACTAAAATCACCTTGAGAATACCTTCCTGAGAATTCCTCCATATCAATGGAAATTCCTCAATTAATACTTGTTATATCAATAAATAATGTCAAACTAGCCAAAATACCATTATATAATGAAAATGCCAGCTTACCCTACTCAAATTTAGCCAAAATCCCAAAATTAGCCTCCTTAGAGGTTATTTGGACTGTGGTAGGCAGCTGGGGGTTGGGCAGTAGGCAGGGTGGGCGTGTTGTGCCGCACAGAGGACTGACGCATTTGGGCGTGCATTGCGTTGGGTGTGCACTGGGCATGCGTTGTGCAGGGCGTGATGCGTCGTACGAGGGAGGCAGTTGCACTGGGCTGGCACGCGATATGTGTCGAGCGAGGCACACGCGGACGGATGGATGCAGCGTTGCGTGCGCGCAGGGTGTGGGCTAGATGTGTGTTCGGCTGACTCAATGCCTCACCAATGCAACCTTTGTTTCTTTTGATCTCCAATCAACTTGGCAGCCTAATAACTCAAACTTAACTCTCTAAATATGCTCTCAACACACAATTTAGGTGATGGTATGAATAAATTCCTCTTGCCCAACCCCTCTATTTATAGCCATTTCAAACTCACCCCATGGTGATAACTCAACTCCCATTTGTTCTCATTTCAGCTTGCCAGCAAAAATCTCCTTTTTTGCATGAAATCTCCTTCACCCACCTCCTGCTTGAGGTGATGAGACTTCAATTGCATGAAATCTCCTTTGTCCACCTCTTACTAGAATTTTGTGTGATCCTCCTTTTGCCACCTAAATTACTTAAATACTTCACATATTTATCTACTTAAATTGTTTAAGACTTATGCTCATATACCATTGGCATCCTCCCTTTAAGTTTTCCATCAATTAGCCTTACCCTTTATCTTTAACGCATAACAACTCACCTTTCCTTCATCAAAGTTCCACTTAGCCAACGCATAGGGTGGCCGCTCACCCTTGACGCATGGCTTGCTAGGTGTGCTTGCTTGGCCAACTAAGCATGGACACACGATGCTGACCATCGACTCACGGGTGTGCTGCCTAGGCACTTGCGCGCTTGGCTGCATAGGTACTCTCGGCCGCATAGGCACGCTCGGCTGCATGGGCGTGTCTTGTCGCATGGGCGTGCCTCGCCGCATGGGCGTGCACTTGGCATAACGCATCGGCGCATGGATGGCTTGTCCGCTTGCCCATTCGATGCATAGGCAGGGCGCTCGACATACACCATCGATGCATGGCCTATGCGCTTGTCCTCGATGCATGGCT
>NW_024064933.1:0-25935 GCF_009727055.1 Benincasa hispida | reverse complement strand
GCATGTGTACAATATTAAACAGTACACCATAAAACAGATGAGTTACAAATTCTCTTTATCCTTAGTGGCAGAGCGGATATAGAGCTATCTTTAAAGATTTAACCACTACCTGTGGTGGGGGGGGGGGGGGGGGGGGGAGAAACATTGAAACGGGTGAGCTTGGCATCCAAGTGATTGAACTTAAACAAAGATAATTGATTCTCATTGCAAATCTCAATAAAGAGTTTAACTGAAGATATAAGCTTCTATATAACTTATACTGTCAGTATAAACATTTCCAAGCATGAAACATTAAAGCTATTTTTAATCAAAAACAGTAAAATTTTTCATACAGATATGAGGATAACCCTAGCTAGTGGGTAAAAAAATCCTAACACATAACTACTAATCAAGAGAGAAACCCTTTTGCTGCATTACTGTTGTTCATATAGGGACTAGAGTTTTAGGGTTTTGGGACTTGTAAACCTAGTGTTGTAATGACTCTAAATATGTTATGTTTCTAAATTAATAAATTTTTGGCCTAAAGACATTCTGCTGTATATAAGTTATATTTTGGTATCAGAGTTATTCTGCAAGAGTTATTAGGCAGTAAGTGTCAGCCAAAGGGTTGATAACTACTGCAGTCACGCCTTTCTCTAGGCTTAGAGGGTGGTCTGGGGTGGGGTGTGACATCTCAAGCACCACCATCATCCTTTTTGGAGAAACTATTAAAACAGTACATCGAAAAGAATGAGACAGTTCTTTAGAACCAGGCGACTTCCATCCCCAACCTGAAAATCCAAATAGGACAGATTACAAGAGAGTTGAAGAATAAACCACAGGGGACACTACTGAGCTCAACTGAGCTCCCACGTAACCTGAGGAATACGGGGAAAGAACAATGTCAAGTAGTCACCCTGAGAAGTGGAAAGACGACGGTGGAAGTTAGAAAGGAGCCTAGCAGGACCGACTCAAATGCGATGGAATCAAAGAAGCCGTTGACGTATACTGAGCTAGAAGAGCCCGAGATTATGGAACCTAAAGTTGTGACCACCCCCAAACCCCCAGACCATGAAACAGTGAAAGTACAACTACCTTCATTCCCACAAAGGCTAAAAAAGAAGCAAAATGATGAAGGTCAGTATCATCGCTTCCTATAAATATTGAAACAACTACACATCAATATTCCATTTACAGAAGCGATAGAGTAGATGCCGAAATATGCCAAGTTTTTGAAGGATAAGGTGTCAAAGAAGAGAAGCACATGAAAATTCGCCACAGTGGCATTAGCACAAGAATCAAATGCTATAATCCCACCAAAGATGTGCGACCCAGGCAGCTTTATGATACCCTGCTCAATAGGAGAGATCTACATCAGTCAAGCATTATGCGATCTTGGGGCAAGCATAAATTTAATGCCCCTTTCAATCTTCAAAAAATTGAATGTAGGACAGCTGGCACCCACGATGGTGACTCTCCAACTTGCAGACAGGACCCTAGTACACCCTAAAGGAAAGTTCAAGGTGAAGGATCTCAAAACGAAAGTTCCATGAGTGGGTTTAGATCGCTCCGATTTCACAGTGACCGGAATAAAAACAATATAAATTCTATACTAACAGTTATGCATAATAAACTCAACAACAGCATGCCCAGAATACGATAAAGCATATAGAAGGGTTCATACCAGAGGAAGACGATCTTCGATTATGCGAACCCACAGTAGCGGAAAACTCCACCGATCTACCAGCATCCGATGAGTCTCTCGTCTGTTACTGCACGATCCGAACGTACATGAACAAGCCTTCGGGGACAACATCACCACAAGGGAAACCCGAGTATCCTCGGCGTCAAAAACCCAGATAGCTCTGGTAAGTTTGGTAGAAGAAAGAGGAGAGGATTTCGTGTAGACGATAAGTGCATACGAGAAGAACTCTGCTATCGTATAGCGGGGATGCTTATTGTATAGTAAAACTACACGATCGTTTAGGAAAAACTGGACGATCATTTAGGAAAGTGGTATACGATCGTTTAGGGCACACGTGAACTAGAAGATCGTTTAGACTAAATAGAATCTATCGTATAGGCTCTCGGCAATCGATCTTTCACGGTTTCTTTTTTGGGCACGGGATAGCGAATGCACGAATGAATTATCTCTAAATTGAAAATGATTTTCAACCTTTAACCTGCCGGTTACCTTAACCCTTGCGGCCCACGTTCCCACGTTCAAATGTTTAATTGGTTAATTATTAAATAATTAATCAATTAATTTATTTAATAAATATAATCATTTATATTTATATCCTATAGTTTGATATCATATATCTACTATAGTATTTTTCCTCTACTTGATATAAATCATATTTATATCTAATTTCCTCCAAAATAATGTATCTCAGCCAATTATATCATATATAATTAGCCATTTCAATTATATCATATATAATTATACTTCCTCTTGTCAATTTGAACATTTCAAATTAACCCAAACACTGGTTCTAGACTTTATCCAAGCTACCCAGGTCACCTAATGGATCTATGGCTCGAAGCTCCAACGATACGTGAATAACTGACAAAACTCTTTAGCCACGAGATTCACCATTCGTTAACTGTCAGTGATTCCACTAAAGACCAACAGCTGAACTCTTCTGACTAGAGATATATTTATGTGTCCATTGGATATAACTAATCATGAGTACGATGACCCTTCATAGATGCTCGTAGGTATAGTTGGGCCAATTTACCGTTTTGCTCTTGTAGTTACATCTCACTCCTTAAGTACCACTGATTCCTCTAATGAACAATACAACATAGTCCAACTATGTGTGAACACCTCTCGGGCCAAGAGAAGGTATGTGGCGCCACATCGTTCAAGCCCCGAAATCAGCCCTTAAGGGAGCCATCTATGTACTTACACGTGCCTCGGGGAAGGAGTGAATTCCATCTTGTGTAGTTGAATTCCCAGCTCCCAAATCAGACGTATCCCCAAAATGGAAGGTTTGAATCGACGACTTGGCCACTCGCACCCATACAAATCAAAGGACTGCCCTCAATGGCAGGAGTTCCTAACTCACTCAGGATTGAGGTCATGTTACCTATGGTCATCCTAGTGAAGTGAAGTCTCTGCCATGAACGATGTTATATAACGAGACATTAACACTTCGTGGTCAGGTCTTATACAAACTCTTTGTAGAGGATGCCCCTGCTCGCATGTCCCCAACACGAATGATTAGGATCAGATCATTTGTGGCAAGTCACAACACTTGTGACCATTCCACAAAGCAAGTCGCGTCTGTAGCATTACCAGGATAAGGTTTCCCTCCTATATCCATATACTACAGACCATTTTGGTTATTACTCAAGACATGATCCACTTGTATGTCACCACATACATGCTTGAGTCACATACATATAACTAGGGATTTTAGGTTTGTGGTAAAGCAACTAAAACAAGTAAATGAGAAAAACAACAAGATGTGAAGTAAATATCATATATTAACAATCACAAGTGTTCATATATACTGTTTACAAACTACGGACACGAGATTTTAGGGCATCAACCCCAACAGAAGGATGTCTTGGTGACAATCGATAAATTCATTCTACCCGCAGACTTCATCATTCTAGATTATGAAGCGGACAAAGATGTGCCAATCATATTGGGACGACCATTCTTGTCTACTAGTCGTGCTCAAATAGATGTGCACAAGGGAGAGATCTCGATGAGCATCAATGGAAAGAAGCTCAGGTTTAACATCATCAAAGCAATGAAGTTTCTGGAAGATGAAGCCCTATCAGATTCTGGCGACGAACACACTTGCGATGAAGATTTGGAGTCTGAAGAAGAAGATGAAGAAAGAGAGGATGTGACAACATCCTTAGAAACCTGCCATGTAATAACATAGACAGTGAACAATGAAGAAAAGTTAAATTTGAATGAAGAGAGAAAAACACAGAAACCTTCCTTAGAGCAACCACCTACACTGGAGTTGAAAACTCTACCAAATCATTTGAAGTACGTTTTCCTTGGCAAGAATGAAACCTTTCCAGTAATAATATCCTCTGCATTACCGGAAGAAAAAGAAAATGCGCTACTCAGTATTCTGAAGAGGTATATTAAAGCAATTGGATGGACGCTAGCAGATATCAGAGGTATTAGCCCGACGTACTGCATGCACAGAATTCGGCTCGAAGAAAACNAAAGCAATTGGATGGACGCTAGCAGATATCAGAGGTATTAGCCCGACGTACTGCATGCACAGAATTCGGCTCGAAGAAAACTAGAAAGGTTCGATAGAACCTCAACGCAGACTGAACCTTGCAATGAAAGAGGTTGTTAAAAAAGAGATCATTAAATGGTTAGACGCCGACATCATATACCCTATCGCTGATAGCACGTGGGTTAGCCCCATGCAATGCGTTCCCAAGAAGGGCGGAATGACAGTAGTCTCGAATGCAAACAACGAGTTAATCCCCATGAGGACCGTCACTGGCTGACGAATTTGTATGGACTATCGGAAGCTCAATGCAACAAATAAGAAAGATCATTTCCCTTTACCTTTCATTGATTAAATGCTCGACCAAATAGTAGGGAATGACTATTTCTGTTTTCTTGATGCGTATGCGGGCTATAACCAGATCATGATTGCACCAGAAGACTAAGAAAAGACCACATTCACCTGTCCATATGGAACGCTCGCTTTTTTCCGCATGCCTTTTGGACTATGGAATGCGCCGAGCACGTTTCAAAGGTGCATGATGGCAATCATCTCCGAGTACCTGGAAGACTCAGTTGAAATCTTTATGGACGATTTCTTAGTCTATGGGCAAATGTATGAAGCCTGTCTGAAAAACTTGGAGAGAATATTGAAAAGATGCGAAGAGACCAATCTGGTGTTGAATTGGGAGAAATGCCATTTCATGGTTAAAGAAGGAATTGTGCTCGGGCACAAGGTTTTGAAGGAGGGGCTAGAGGTGGATAAAGAAAAAATTTAGGCCATTGAAAAACTCCCACCTCCAGCAAATGTGAAGGCTTTAAGGTGTTTCTTAGGACATGCGGGGTTCTACAGACGATTTGTGAAGGACTTCTCTAAAATAGCTCGACTGCTGAATGCGTTGCTAGAAGCTGACAGACCTTTTGACTTTGATTCACACTGCTTCACTGCATTCAAAGCCCTGAAGGACACATTGATTACAATGCCTATTTTGATCGCACTCGACTGGATAAAGCCATTCGAGCTGGTGTGCAATGCCAGCGGATATGCGATGGGGGCAGTTTTAGCACAGAAGGTAAAGATAATGTTACACCCCATCGCATATGCGAGCAGAACATTGAACTCAATGCAAGCTAACTTCACCACCATAGAGAAGAAGCTTCTAGCGGTAATCTTTGCGATTGAAAAATTCAGACCTTACTTATTGGGATCCAAAGTTATAGTTCACATTGACCACTTGGCAATAAAATATTTAATGACCAAAAAAGATGCGAAGCCGAGGCTAATCCGATGGGTTCTCCTCCTCCAAGAATTTAATATGGAGATAATCGACCACAAGGGAATGAAGAACCAGATTGCTGACCACTTATCAAGATTAGAGAATCCTGAAGTGGATCGCAGTCAATCGGAGGTGAATGCATCCTTCCCAGACGAGTAGTTGTTTAAACTTGAACAACTACCGTGGTATGCCGATATTATCAACTTCTTGGTCTGCGAACAATTTTCGAAAAATTACACGTCCCACCAAAAGAAGAGGCTCATGCATGAATGCAAATCCTACTACTGGGACGAGCCAAATCTTTACAAAAGGAGACCAGACCAGATAGTGAGAATATGTGTGCCAGAGACTGCTTTTTAGCGCATACTTTTTCAATGTTATGACTCGCCCTATGGAGGACATTTTGGGGGACAATGCACAACAGTAAAAATTTTGCAAAACGGGTATTACTGGCCCACTCTATTTAAGGACGCACGAGACTATTCTATGAAATACAATAAGTGAAGGAAATCGGATTCGAGATTTCCATGAGCAGCAGAACAAGACTATTCCAAATTACAATCTTGAATGAACAATACATTTACAGTCGACTTCAAATAAGCGGTTACACAATTCATACGGAGAAATTACAGCATGAAAGTCACAAAAGGAACAATCGCACTAACAATGGCAGAAGCGTTTCCATGCTCAATTGTGCAGAACGCTCGAACAATCAGCAACCTTGAACGCCCAATCTACACAATTGTAGCACCACAACGAACACTTCGCGCTTGTCCTCAATGATCTCCTCGATCATGAACTCTTCCGTAACAGCACGAACTCCTCCGCGGTACCACAAACGGCCTCTAGAAAAGCTCGACGATGTCGAGTTGAGTTTAACACCACCAACAAGGCTACCTTAGTATTCTCGGTGTGAAAATCATAAGGGTGACCTCTGTTCAGACTTGGTATGAGGCAGACGAAGGAGGAAACACCGATCATGTACACGACTGGGCAAGTGGGAGATGGCGAGACCTATCGTATAGGTCGATGCCCAATCATTTAGATAAAGCTAAGCGATCATCTAGCAAAAGCTATGCAATCGTTTAGCTCATCATTTAGCTCGGTCTATCACCTACAGACATTACATGATCGTTTACTTTGGGCAAGCGATCGTCTAGCAAAACTATGCGTGTCACACCATGCCCCAAACCACCCTTTTAGCCTTGAGAAGGGTGTGACTATAGTAGTTATCAACCCTTTGGCTGACACTTACTGCCTAATAACTCTTGCGGAATAACTATGATACCAAAATATAACTTATATACAGCGGAATGTCTTTAGGCCAAAACCCAAAAACTCTAGTCCCTATATGAACAACAGTAACATGTGTACAATATTAATAGTAAGACCTAAACAGACGGGTTACAAATCTCTTTATCCTTTAGTGGCAGAGCAGATGCAGAGCTATCTTCAGAGGATTTGACCACTACCTGTGGGGGGGGGGAGAAAACATTTGAAAATGGGGTAAGCTTGTACCCAGTAAGTGACTTAAGAAAGATAATTGATTCTCATGCAAAAGCTCAATAAAGAGTTTAACTGAAATATAAGCTTCTATAGTACTTGTATTGCAATATAAACATTTTCCAAGCATAAAACATATAAAACTGTTTTAATCATAAAACAGTAAAAATATTTCTCAATTAAGAATAACCCTTACTGTGGATAAAACAATCCCAACACCAACTGCTAGTCAAGAGAGAAACCTTTTTCTCAATCTCTGACTCTAACTACCTACGTGCACGTGGCCATACTAAGTACTGTCATACCTTAA
Organism: Benincasa hispida; assembly: GCF_009727055.1. NCBI lineage: Eukaryota > Viridiplantae > Streptophyta > Magnoliopsida > Cucurbitales > Cucurbitaceae > Benincasa > Benincasa hispida. The sequence continues at coordinate 18,653 of NW_024064933.1, read as the reverse complement.
GTACTTCTTTTCAGATACCTTCTCAAACGTCCTTCAGTATCTGGTTGGTTTGGTACCTTCTCAAGCATCGTTCAGTACCAATAGATACCTTCTCAAAGTCCTTCGGTATCTAGTTGGGTGGATACCTTCTCAAATGTCCTTCGGTATCGCGTTTTAAGAAAAACTAGTAATAAATGACTTTCTCTTTAAAGCATGTAAAGTATAACACATATAAAAACATGGCTTTAAAGGTACTAACGCATGCTGTGTATATTTAACACATATAAATCACTTTTCATCAATTTCTCACACATGCATGCGTTTAAAACATAATTCATAGTTTGCTTGGAAATCACTTTGTAAAACTAGCTGGCATGAGAATAATCTTCTTTAAAACATGCTTTCTATAACACGTGGTAATCAAACATTTTAAGCAAATGTTTTAGTCAAAACGTTCTAGCCACTCACCTTGATTGGTTAGGAGCTTTTCACTCTAGTAGCTCCCTTTTCTACCTCGGGCTCCCATTTCACCCCTAGAATCCAGATTCAACTTACAGCTTAAATTATGTCTCAGGAAGCTTACCCTAAAATTTGAGCTCAGAACCTCTCGTGGTTTGGCCGGAATCACAGAATCTTCAAGACTGGCCCAAGCTGATCCGCAGCCTGACCCTTCTATCTTTTCACAGTTTCTAGCCCGATCCCTTCGAGGTTTTCCTCCGGCAACCCTACCCTGAAAACTATACTTTCAGAACTTTCAGGTGGCTTTGAAATCACTTCAAACGCACGAGTAAATTGGGAGAACTCCTCGTCCCAAGTTGATGCATCCTCTTCAGACTTCACTGTCCAATGCGTCCTCTTTGAAATACTATGACCAACGCATGGGTTTGGCTCCAACGCAAGGTTTGCTCAACAATCCCACTCTTTTTACGGTATTTCTGAATTGTGATCTAAAAATGAAGTCTCTTGGCTCTGTTTATAGGCATCCAAACCTTCTCCAGAGTTGACACCACCTACTTGGCTGCATGTCCAAGTGTCTCCTTCTCACCCCATCAATGCAATGTAGTGATCAACGCAAGCTAAGTGCCTTCCTCCCACGTTGCCAATGCATGAGCCTCCAATCTGATGCCACCACCTCAAATTCTCAAGGCTTAAGGATTTTCTCCAAAGAAGACACATGGTTTGATGACGTTTCCCAGGTGATCTCATCCTTTGTATTCGTCCAACTCTTGGATATTCAACACATAATCCATACTCAATGCATAGTCTATCATCAATGCATAGCAAGCCAATTCACTAGCATTTCAATTCAACTTAGCCATCACAAAGAACTAACCATCACCAAAGCATAGGGTGATCGTCCATCCTCGACGCATGGCTCACTAGGTAGCATTGCACGACTTGCTGGGCATGGGCACATGGTGCTGGCCACCAACACATGGGCGTGTGGCATAGGCTGCTGCTTTGACGCATGGGCGTGCTGCTTCGATGCATGGGCGTGCAGTGTATGCTAGCCATCGCTCACTCGTTATGCCGCATGGGCGTGCTTGGCCGCATCGGCTGCACGCTTGGCTGCATGGTAGGGCACATCGATGCACGGACATGGCAGGGTGCTCAACGCATGGGCGTGGCTACTCAGCAGGGTGCTCAATGCATGTGCGTTGCCATTCGACGCATGGCATGGCGTCTGGCCGAGGCTGCTTGATGCATGGTGGGGGCGCTTAGCTGGCCACTCGATGCATTGGGCAAGGGCGCTGGCCGAGGCTGCTCTACGCATGGCTGCCTTCCAACGCATGCCTTGCCTACCCTTGTGCCTTCCAATGCGTCATCTCCATTTTCCTTCTTCAGCCGCATGCCTTCACCAACAACCCTTCCAACGCATCAACACACAAAATTCTATACTTAGCCAAATTTTCAAAATTTTCCCCAAAAGTCAAAATTCCAACATTCCTCTTTTCTTCTAATTTTCCACTCTCTTCTCTACCATTCACACTAGTTTCCACATCAACCTACTCATCACACTGATCTCAATGGGGAATATACCCAAGTAGAGAAATTAGGATTCGGGGTTCACATTTACCTCCCCCTTATGAAAATTTTGTCCTTAAAATTTCTCTACAAGTCCATCAATTAAACAACTGCGGATACTTGTTTCTGATTTGCTCTTCGTCTTTCCATGTTGCTTCTTCCGTGCTATGGTTCCACCATAGTACCTTTACCAATGGGATTGTCTTATTCCTTAAGACATGTTCCTTTCTGTCCAGAATCTCCACTGTTCCTCTTCATAAGACAAATTTTCTCTCAACTGTACCGGTTGCTTAGGCAACACATGGGTAGGATCTGGCACATACTTTCTAAGCATTGCCAAATGAAACACATCATGAATACGAGATAACTCTGAAGGTAAATCCAATCGATATGCCATTGGGCCAACTCTTTCTATTATCTCGTAAGGTCCAATATATCTTGGCCTTAATTTCCCTTTCCTACCGAACCTGAGTATTCCTTTCCATGCAGATAACTTCATAAATACTTTATCACCAACTTCAAACTCCAGATCTCTTCTTCACTTATCAGCGTAACTCTTTTTCCTATCTTGGGCCGTCTTAAGATTATCTCTTATAATCTTAACGTTGTCTGATGTCTGTTGCACAAATTCTGGGCCTAGTAACTTCCTCTCACCGACTTCATTCCAACATATTGGAGTCCTACATGGTCTTCCATTCGAGTATCGAGATGGCACCATATGAGTCACTATACGGAAGGCCATGTAGAACTCCGATATGTTGGAATGAAGTCAGTGAAAGGAAATTACTAGGTCCAAAAATTGTACAATAGACATCGGATAATGTTAAGATTATAAGAGATGATCTTAAGACGGCCCGAGATAGGCCAAAGAGTTTTGCCGATAAGCAAAGAAGAGAATTGGAGTTTGAAGTTGGTGATAAAGTATTTCTGAAGTTATCTCCGTGGAAAGAAATACTCAGGTTCGGTAGGAAAGGGAAATTAAGCTCCATATATATTGGACCTTACGAGATAATAGAAAGAGTTGGCCCCATGGCATATCGATTGGATTTGCCTCCAGAATTATCTCATATTCATGATGTGTTTCATGTGGCAATGCTTAGAAAGTATGTGCCCCATCCTACCCATGTGTTGCCTAAGAAATCGGTACAGTTGAGAGAAAATTTGTCTTATGAAGAGGAACCAGTGGAGATTCTGGGCAGAAAGGAACAGGTCTTAAGGAATAAGAAAATCCCATTGGTAAAGGTACTATGGCAGAACCGTAGCACAGAAGAAGCAACGTGGGAAGCCGAAGAGCAAATCAGAAACAAGTATCTGCAGTTGTTTAATTGATGGACTTGTAGCAAAATTTCGAGGACGAAATTTTCATAAGGGGGAGGTAAATGTGAACCCCGAATCCTAATTTCTCTACTCGAGTACATTCCCTATTGAGATAAGTGTGATGAGTAGGTTGATGTGGAAGCTCGTGTGGAATGATAGAGAAAAGAGTGGAGATTTGAAGAAAATAGAAAATTTGGAAGCTTAACTTTTGGGGAAAAAATTGGAAATTTGGCTAAGTATAAATTTTGTGTGTTGATGCATTGAAAGGGTGGTGTTGATACGGGAAGAGTGGTTGAGGATGGCATGCGGCTGAAGGAAGAAATATGGAGGTGATGCGTTGGAAGGCAGCCCATGCATCGAGCAGCATCGGCCAGCACCCCTGCCATGCGTCGAGCAGCCTCGGCCAGCGCCTTTGCAATGCGTCGAACAACCTCGACCAGACGCTCTGCCATGTGTCAAGTGGCCATGCACGTGCATTGAGCGCCCTGCCGCGCGGCCACAACCATGCGTTGAGCCCTTGCCGAGCGGCCACGCCCATGCACCGAGCGAGCGAGAGATGGTCAGCCTATGCCGAATGCCCATGCGTCGAAGCAGCATGCCCATGCGTCGAGTGACCAGCCTATGCAGCACGCCTATGCATTGGTGGCTAGCACCATGCGTCCATGCCAAGCAGGTCGTGCAATGCTACCTAGTGAGCCATGCGTCTAGAACGGACGGTCACCCTATGCGTTGGTGATGGTTAGCTTCTTGCGATGGCTAAGTTGAATTGTAATGATAGTGAATTGCTTTCTATGCGTTGATGATAGGCTATGTATTGAATATGGATTATGTGTTGAACATCCAAGAGTTGGACGCATACAAAGGATGAGATCACCTGGGAAACGTCATCAAACCATGTGTCTTCTTGGGAGGAAAGCCTTAAGCCTTAAGAATTTGAGGTGGTGGCATCATATTGGAGGCTCATGCATTGGCAACGTGGGAGGAAGACATTTAGCTTGCGTTGATCATAGCATTGTGTTGATGGGGTGAGAAGGAGACACTTGGACATGAAGCTAAGTAGGTGGTGTCAACTCTGGAGAAGGTTTGGACACCTATAAATAAAACCAAGAGACTTCATTTTTAGATCACAATTCAAAAATAACGTAAAAAGAGTGGGAATGTTGAGCAAACCTTGCTTTGGAGCCAAATCCATGCATTAGTCATAGAATTTCAAATAGGACGCATTGGACAGTGAAGTATGAAGAGGATGCATCAACTTGGGACGAGGAGTTCTCCCAATTTACTCATGCGTTTGGAGTGATTTCAAAGCCACATGAAAGCTCTGAGAGTCTAGTTTTCTGAGTAGGGCTACCTGAAGAAAAGCTAGAAGGGATCGGGCTAGAAACTGAGAAGAAGATAGAAGGGTCAGACTGTCAAATCAGTTTGGGCCAGTCTTGAAGATTCTGTGATTTCGGCCAAACCACGAGAATTCTGAGCTCAAATTTTGGGGTAAGCTTCCTGAGACATTTTAAAATATGTTTATGGAAGGAAGTGTCTCAAAATAAGGTTTAGAACTATGAGTAATCTAAGCTGTAATTTGAATCTGGATTCTGGGGGTGAAAAGGGAGCCCGAGGTAAAAAATGGAGGTAAAGGTGAGTGGCTAAAACGTTTTGGCTAAAACATTTGCTTAAAATTTTTTTATTACAATGTGTTATAGAAAGCATGTTTTAAAGAAGATTATTCTCATGTCAGCTAGTTTGACAAAGTAATTTCCAAGAAAACCATGAGTTATGTTTTAAACGCATGCATGTGTGAGAAATTGTTGAAAAGCGATTTATATGTGTTAAATATACTCAATATCCGTTAGTACCTTTAAAGCCATGTTTTTATATGTGTTATACTTTATATGCTTTAAAGAGAAAGTCATTTATTTCTAGTTTTACTTAAAACGCGATACCGAAGGACTTTTGAGAAGGTATCCGCCCAACTAGATACTGAAGGACATTTGAGAAGGTATCTATTGGTACTGAAAGACATTTGAGAAGGTACCAAACCGACCAGATACTGAAGGATGTTTGAGAAGGTATCTTAACAGAAGTACCTAAGGTATGACGATACTTAGTATAGCCAGTGCACGTAGGTAGTTAGAGTCAGAGATTGAGCAAAAGGGTTCTCTCTTGACTAGCAGTTGGTGTTGGGATTGTTTTATCCACAGTAAGGGTTATTCTCAACTGAGAAATAGTTTTACTGTTTTATGATTAAAACAACTTTATATGTTTTATGCTTGGAAAATGTTTATACTACAGTACAAGTACTGTATAAACTTATATTTCAGTTAAACTCTTTATTGAGATTTTGCATGAGAATCAATTACCTTTATTAGGTCACTCACTGGGCGCAAGCTCACCCCATTTTCAAATGTTTTCTTTTCCTCCCCATAGGTAGCGGTCAAATCCTCTGAAGATAGCTCTACATCTGCTCTGCCACTAAAGGATAAAAAGATTGTAACCCGTCTGTTTAGGTGGTTACTGTTAATATTGTACACATGTTACTATTGTTCATATAGGGACTAAGGTTTGTGGGTTTTAAGACTTGTGAATCTAGTGTTGTAATGACTCTAAATATGTTATGTTTCTGAATTAATAAATTTTGGCCTAAAGATATTCCGTTGTATATGAGTTTTATATTGGTATCAGAGTTATTCCGCACCAGTTAGTAGGCAATAAGTGTCAGCCACAAGGTTGATAACTACTGCAGTCACGCCCTTTCCTAGGCTAAGAGGATGGTCTGAGGTGAGGTGTGACACCTATAGTTTTAATATTTCATCTCATGAAACATATAAGCCATAGTTCTTTTTTATTCCATGGTACTTAATGTAAATCTCATTTACATCAATCCTCCACTAGATGTATCTCCTACATCATACCAATTATATCATATATAATCAAAATACCTCTTTTCAATTTGAACATTTCAAATGAACACCAAGAACTGATCCTCAACTGAATCCATTGAGCTACCAAGGGGACCTTATGGACCTATAGCTCGAAGCTCCAATCGTACGTGAATAACTGACTAAACTCTTTAGTCACGGGATCCACCATCCGTTAACTGCCAAGTAGTCCACTAAAGACTGACAGCTGAACTATCCTTACCACAGATATATTATGTGTCCATCTTAACCAATTAGTAGTGCGACGACCCTTCATAGATCACTCATAAGTACAATTGGGCCAATAACCGTTATGCCCATGTAGTTAGATCTGTCTCCTTAAGTACCACTGGTTCCTCTAATGAACATAAGTCATAGTCCTACTATGACTGAGTCTTCTCTTCTATAGAGAAACTGTGGCCACTATGTTCAAGCCTCGGAATCAGCCCTTAAGGGAGCCAACTCTCTACTTATCCCTGCTTCGGGAAAGGAGTGAATTCCATTTTGTGGATTGAGTTCCTAGCTCCCAGATCAGACAAGTCCCCAAAAAGGTAGGTATGTTGAGTTGGCAATCTGGCCAGTCTCACGCATACTAATCAAAGTACCGCCCTCAAACGTAGGAGTTCCCAAAACACTCAGGATTGAGGTCGTGTCACCTATGGTCGTTTAGGTGAGATGTAAGTCTCTAGTATCAACGACGTTATATACAGAGTCTAGTCATTTCATGGTTCAGGTCTTATACAAACTCTTTGTATAGGACACCCCCGCTCGCACATCTCCACATGAATGGTAAAGATCAACCATCTGTATTAGTTTACAACACTTGCAAACCTCTATAAAGCAGGCCATATCCGTAGTGTCACCAGGATCAGGTATCCCACCTTAATCCTTATACTATAAACCTATTTAGGTTATCACTTAAGGCATGATCCACCTGTATATCACATATACATGCTTAAGTTCACATAAGATAACCAAGGAGCTTTGTTTATTGGATATGAGTAAATGCCAGAATTAAATAACACTTATTATATTCATTAAACAATATGTATCTTTACAAAACAACAAGACTCCGGGAGAATTAGGACACCAATCCCAACAATAAGTGCTAACGCACTGGAAACATTTTAGAGAAAAATGCGATGCCGATGATCATTATATTGGAATTGGAACTTTTCGACGTTTGGGCATAGATTTCATGGGACCATTTCCACCATCACATGGTCACAAATACATTCTGTTGGTCGTCGACTATGTTTCCAAGTGGATTGAAGTAGTATCATGCGTCGCAAATGATGCGGCAACGGTCTCCGAATTCTTACAAAAAAACATCTTCTCTCGTTTTTGCACCCCACGTGCCATAATAAGTGACGAAGGAACCCACTTTGTCAATTGTATCATTAACAAACTGCTAATCAAATACAATGTCCATCATAAGATCGCCACCGCATATCACCCCGAGACAAACGGACAAGCCGAGGTTTCCAACAGAGAAATCAAGCTGATTTTAGAAAAGGTGATGAATCCCTCATGGAAGAACTAGGCCATGAAGCTTGATGATGCCTTGTCGGCATATAGAACTGCCTATAAAACACCCATAGGCATGTCCCCATATGCGTTGGTGTTTGGGAAGGCATGTCATCTGCCGTTGGAATTAGAGCATAAGGCACTGTGGGCAGTGACGAAGCTTAACTTTGATCTGGACGAATGGAGACTACAGGCGTATGAAAATGCCAAAATTTACAAAGAACGTACGAAGCATTGGCATGACAAGCGACTGTGTGAAAAGAATCTCTAGGTAGGTCAGAAGGTCTTACTGTTCAATTCTAGGCTACGACTCTTTCCGGGAAAATTGAAATCATGCTGGTCCCGACCATTCATAATTAAAGAAGTATTCCTGCACGGAGCAGTAGAATTAATAAATGCAGATGGGACCAGCGCATTTAAGGTAAATGGACAAAGAGTCAAGATGTATCATGGAGGAGATTTCCAAGGCGGGAAAACCTCCGTGGATCTGAGAAATCCATAATGAAGAAGAAAAGTGTAGTCCCTGCATTGATAAGCAACACACACTTATCAGGAACGAATCCTTTTTTTGAGTATCCTTCTTTTTGTTTTTCTTTCATGAATCTATCTTACTTTTTTTGCATGATCACTACTCTTTAGAATTGCCAACTCTTTCATACTTTTTATCCTATTGATATTTATCGCTGATCGTAGTAAATGATTGCGATGGAGCAATACGATAACCTCAAACACGCGACTAGGTCGATCAGCCCATTGCAATCAAGGAATCAGCCCACCGCAGGAAAGGATGCGATCAAATTAGATGCGGGCGACAAAGCAAATTTGGGGGTTGTATCTTTCCTTGCCTCTTCTTATTTCAATTTTGCACTTCTCGCGTTTCAATTTAATATTTCTAAATTCTACTATCACATCCTCTTTAGTTTGACTCAATCTGGAATTGTTGATTACTTTATTTAGTCGCCGCATTCATGCCTTTATTTCTGACCACATGTACTAGAGTCAAATTAATTTCAGGACAAATCAATTCATGAAACATTTCTAAAATTTAGTGATCTACCAGTTTTCCTTCAAAACTATTTTTATGAAATTTCCTAAGTCCATCGCATGAGTTATTTCGTCTCTCAGCAATGAGGACATTGCTGTGTGTAAATTTGGGGGTGCTAGTATTGTTATTTTCAACCTTGTTACTTTTAGAAATTCAATCTAAAAAAAAAAAATTTTACATTGAGATTGGATCCTGCTCCTAGTTGGATGTCCGCATGACACCCGTGGGGGCAAGCCAAAACTAAGGCGGGAATCGTGATCAATGCATAAACCAAGTGATCGCAACTCCGCTGCCAAATAAAGAGATAGGCATGAGTTTTGACTGAGAAAGAGCACCTTGCTCTTAGTTGGATGCCCGCATGACACCTATGGGGGCAAGCCAAAATAAAGGTTGGGCACTGGGATCAACACAAGTTCACAAAATGAATATCTAAATCACGCAAGGGTCAAAATCACTTGAACACCCCAGTTGGAGAAAGTTTGAAATAAATCATGTGATGTCCTGGAAACGAGTAAAGTTTTTGTTGAAGATTAAGCTGGCGGCCCCTAGAAATTAGAAATATTTTAGGAAGAGATCATGATAGATATTAAGAAAGCATTGGTTTATGAAATTTGAATAAGGCACCTTGAGAAGTCTAGGTAGGGTAAAAGTGGTTGAATATGTAAAGAAAATCCTTAGTTTATGCTTGAGGACAAACATTTTTTTAAAATTTGGGGGTGTGATAACTAGTAGAAATACAAGTTATTACAACTCAAATAAGTAAAAAAATGAGAGAATGTGATGGTAAAATAGGCAATATCATGTCCGAAAGTGCTAAACTGAAAGGAATTGCGATCGCAAGCACTCATCGCATAAAAGCAGTTAATTCACCTATTTTTTGCAGGAACAATGTGATGGCACATATGAAATTGCGATCCAAAGGCACAATGCATCAGCGCACTTGAAGTTGCGATCGCAAGACATGTGATCGAGAGAAGTTTTTTTGAAAAGGCGATCACATAAAGACCTCGCATCAAGGTGACAGCATAATAAATCATGATGGGACGGAAAACTGATAACTGTCGATTTCCGAATTTAGTTGACAAGTCGTTAAAAGCCACACTGTGGCAAGTACATTCATTTTGGTGACTATTAGAATACGAAACAGAGTAGGGGATTTAATGCGACCCATCATTGCAATCATTAGCAAAGAAAAGCTGTTTCACCTTTGAAATCTATAAATACTGAAGCGCTACTAGAGAGAAGGGGATTAGTTAGTCGTTCAACGACATACTTATACATATACTAAGGACGAGAGCAAGGAGAGAGGAAAAGAAAAGAGAATCGCTCCCGGACAGATCAAGATACTGCCTGAAGAGCAACATAAAGGAGAGATGGCCAACACTTGCGAGAGCAAGGAATACACAACTAGAACAAAGTAGAAGTGATAAAGAGTAGTGTAAAAGGCCACCGGAAGCAAGACATTGCTTACCGGGCTTCTCATTTGTCAAATCCATTTGTTATTTTGTATTCGGTACTTTATTTGAAGAAAATGGAAACTTCATTTCAATCTATGTTCAATCTCTCCATACCACGATGAGTAGCTAAATTTCTGAATGGGTTGAGAAGTACTTAGCTAGCATGACTTAGAGATTTACATTTTATGCGATCATCTTGTCTTAGTATGCATCATTCACTTTGGACATACTTAAGAGAGTAGTCTAAAGATAGAATCTAGGCTGAGAGAGTCGATAGAATCGCATAAGTAAGAAGTAGAATTTAGACATAAGTTCTATTGCTATTTACACATCGATGCGCCTAGAAATAGAAATGATGGTGCGGTCACCTTTTTATGTGTGCATCATTCATCATCGCATATGCAAGAGTAGAGACTTAGGAATAGTCCTATCAACATTTCACATATACATCGCTGCGTCTAGAAATAGGAATTGAGGCATTCTGCATTGAGAAATGTAGTACTGAAATTTGTGTGTAGCATGATCGCATAACTTGTGCATAATTTAAGAAAATGTTAGCTAAAACTCTTCTCTACCCATTCATCGCATACTCATTGTAACTCTACGCTTTCATCACTCCACGTTCAACTCCGTCGCATAGGAAAAATCTCAATCAAAACATTATCCGCTTCATTTATTTTTACCATCGCAATAGAATCAATTGTCGCATATCTACTTATTTGTCCCTGTGTTCGACCCTGGACTTACTAGAAAATCTAAGGAGGCATATACTTAGGCCTTGTCAGGGAAACTCGCAAGGTCACGACATAACACACATCACCACAAACTCACACCATAACACATCATAATTTCACGCATCAATTTTAACCGTCTAACCCAATTTTATAACAGCTTATAAAATTTTAGACATACTAAATATCCATGACAAACAACAAAGGCATTCAATATCTAATATAACTATTATATTAAATAAAAGAAACCCAAACATGCATACTATATATTATAACATTTTATAACATACTTTCAATGCATGTAGCATGCTTTGTATGGTGGGATTTTAAATCTACATGGCATACTGTATGCACATACAAGATTTATTTAATTATAACATACATCACATGCATAAATAATTAAACACTAACTGATATGGCTTTAGTTTTGACAAAAACAAGCAAATAAAACCTAATTATTACAAAACAACTTCTAAATCGCTCCCGGACCACTCGAACCGCTCCAAAACGAACTCAAGTAACTTAAACCAGACCAGCTAAATCTGAACCGGACCAGCCAAGAACTATTCGAAGCTGAATCGAACCAGATCACAAGAGAATCGGTCAAATCGGAAACTCTTGCTTATGTTCAACATCTCGCTAAGCCTCATCGTTTAGCAATGACGACCACCATCTTCCATTTTTCCTGATCGTTTAGTAAATGCTTGATCGTTTAGCAAAGCTATAAGATCATGTAGTATTTTCCTTCTATCGCATAGTGTCATCGTCTAGTGTTAAAAGAAGCTACACGATCGCTTAGCTCCATCATCTAATGCCTGAAGCCGATCGTTTAGCGTGGACAATTTACTACACGATTGCTTAGCTCTCCATCGTCTAACGCATGAAGCCGATCGTTTAGCACGTGCAAAAGGTAAACGATCACTTAATGCTATCGTATAGCATTCAATGCATCACCCAGCTACCGAACATAGGTAAGCGATCGCGTAGTGCTATTTCTTAGCATCTCGACGCATCGATTAGCTGCCGCATAGAAGTAAACGATCGCATAGTGTTATCGCTTAGCATCTCAACGCATCGTTTAGCTCCCGATCAAAGGTAAACGATTGCTCAGCGATATCGTATAGCTCTTCATCGCATCGCTTAGCTCCCACTGAAGTTACACGATCGTGTAGTGCCGTCGTATAGCAATACAATGCATCAGTTAGCTTCAGCAGGTACATGATCGTCTAGTGCACAATACCTCAATGATCAACGCCCAAAGCTACACGATCGCTTAGCTTTTCTTCACATCATCTAACGAATGAAGCTAAACGATCGCTTAGCTACTGAAGCTCAACAACGATAAGAACAGAGGCTGATTTTCTGGAACTACAACTCGGCCTCTTCACTTGTTTCTTCGACTTATAGCTTAATTTCAACTCTAATGACTCCAAATAAATTTCAGACTCTTGGGAACACATTAAAGCTCCTCAAGCAAGACCCAATTACAAATTTAAATGGAAAATCAAAACGAAATTAAAAGCCAAAACTGAAAGAACCATATCAGTACAACAGTTTTATAATTCCCATATAAAACACCCACCAAACCAAAATTAAATCGAATTGAATGCTTATTGATGCTCTGATACTAGTTGTTGGAAGGTACCAATGTGCAGCGGAAGAAACTAGGATCCATAAGCACTTTAATTCATTAATTTTGGCAGAAAAGAAAACATGCTTCAACAGAAATTAAATTGGTTTCATGACATACCTTTGAAGAACTTCCTTTAAGTTTTGATTCAGCTGCAATTCTCCATAGAATATTGTAGTAGACCACCCCAAGATGTGAACCCCGAATCCTAATTTCTCTACTTGAGTATGTTCCCTATTGAGATTAGTGTGATGAGTAGGTTGATGTGGAAACTAGTGTGGAATGGTAGAGAAAAGAATGGAAATTAGAAGAAAAGAGGAAATTTGGAAGGTTTTGACTTTTGGAGAAAATTTGAAAAAATTGGGCTAAGTATAGAATTTGTTTGTGTTGGAGTGGTGTTGATGCATTGACGAGTTGTTGGTGAAGGCATGCGGTTGAAGAAGGAAAAAGGAGATGAGGCGTTAGAAGGCACACGAGTGGGCGAGGCATGCATGAAAAGACAGCCATGCGTCAGTATTGTCGGCCAGCGCCCGGACCATGCATTGAGCAGCCTCAACCAGCACCAGGCCATGCGTCGAGCGCCCTAGCTGGACGCATGCGTCGAGTGGATACGCCCATGCGTTGAGCACACTCCGAGCGACCATGCCGTGTGTTGAGCGCACTGCCGAGCGGCCACACCCAGTGGTGAGCACCCTGCCGAGCAGCCATACCGTGCGTCGAGGTGCCCTGCCATGCAGCCAAACACGTAGCCCATGCCATGCGCCAATGCGAGTGAGCGAGCGATGGCCAGCACACGCCGCATGCCCATGCGTCGAAGCAGCACGCCCATGCGCCTAAGCACTCGACCAAGCATCAAGGCGCCACGCGCAGCCCATGCGGCAAGCACGCCCATGTGTCGGAAACCAGTGACCCATGCGAGCGACCAGCCTATGCAGCGCGCCTATGCATTGGTGGCCAGCACCATGCGCCCATGCCAAGCAAGCCATGCGAGTGAGCCATGCATCAAGGATGGACGGTCACCCTATACATTGGTGATGGTTAGCTCCTTGCGATGGCTAAGTTGAATTGTCATGATAGTGAATTGCCTTGCTATGCGTTGAGAAGAGGCTATGCATTGCTTATGGACTAGGCGTTTAGCAACCAAGAGTTGGACGCATACAAGGATGAAATCGTTAGGATAACATCATCAAAACCATGTGTCTTCTTAGGAGGAAAGCCTTAAGCCTTAAGAATTTGAGGTGGTGGCATCAGATTGGTGGCCCATGTGTTGGCAAGGTGGGAAGAAGAAACTTAACTTATGATGATCACAACATTGCGTTGATGGGATGAGAAGGAGACACTTGGCCATACAACCAAGTAGGTGGTGTCAACTCCGGAAAAGGTTTGGATGCCTATAAATAGAGCCAAGAGACTTCATTTTTTAGATAACAACTCAGAAATACCATGAAAGAGTGTGAGAGTGGAGCAAACCTTACGTTGGAGCCAAATCCATGCATTAGACATAGAGGATGCATTGGATAGTGAGGTCTGAGGAGGATGCATCAACTTGGGATGAGATGTTCTCCCAATTTACTTGTGCTTTTGGGGTGAATCTAAAGCCACCTGAAATCTCTGAAAGTCTAGTTTTCAGGGTAGGGCTTCCGGAAGAAAATCTCGAAGGGATCGGGCTGGAAACTGAGAAGAAAACAGAAGGGTCAGGCTGTCAAATTAGTCTGAGCCAGTCTTGAAGATTCTGTGATTCCGGCCAAATCAGGAGGATTTCTAAGCTCAAATTTAAGGGTAAGATTTCTGAGACATTTTATAACATGTTTGTATAAGGAAGTATCTCAAAATAAGATTTAGAACTACGAGTAAATTGAGCTGTAAGTTGAATCTGAATTCTAGGGGTGAAAAGGGAGCCCGAAGTAGAAAAGGGAACTACTAGAGTGAAAAGCTCCTAAGCAATCAAGGTGAGTGGCTAAAAAGTTTTGACTAAAACATTTGCTTAAATGTTTGATTACAACGTGTTATATAAAGTATGTTTTAAAGAAGAATATTGTAAGCCCTTGTCCCTTTTTCTCTTGTTTATGCTTAGCATCAACCTAGATAAGTGAGCTTATGTACCTAAATGAATAACTTGGATTGTATGACCTAAGAAAGTTCTAATTTTAAGTGTTGGAATGAAAGTTGGAAATTACTTAACAAATGCAAGTTCTTTTAGAAATGTATTAATACATGTTATTATTGGAACAATTTTTCATGATTGGGCACTTGTATATAGAACATGATTTGTTATTGGCTAAGGGTTACAAGGAAAGAAAGAACAAATTTTGTAGGAAATGCAAGTTAGCCGAGAGGGGCATTGAAGTTGTTTGTTTTTTTATTAAAAAAATGTTATTGGATTAATTTGCTAAAATCTAAAATTAATTTAACTTGATAAGTCTTGTAAGGCTACAAAGGATAAGGATAATAAAGAAAAAGCCACGTAGTAGGGCAAACAAGCACCTGGGTGAAGGACTTTGATTGGAGAAAAAAGTGTGCAGCTTCGGCCAGAAATTTAGGGTCTGAAGAATGTGATGGTTCTCCCCAAATACTCCTGCAAAAGCTTCCATATTTAAACCAGATTAAAGCTTATTGAGTTGTGAGTCTATTCTAGGGCTGCTCGAGAGATTTGGGATCGGAAAACTAAAGAAATCGTGAAAATAGTGAAGATTGCCCGGAAAACTGGAAAATCCGAGTAAGGCATAATCCAGGAGAGATTTTGAGCTCTGGAATACGAGATAAGAGCTGTAATTTTGAGGTTCATTAGCTTAAAGGTTTATTAACATATTTCATGAATAAATTATGTGCAAATTTCCGCTTTAAGTTGGGTTAAAAGTTGATTAAAGTGAAACTAGTGTTTTCTCGAACAGTGTAGCAGCAGGCCAGCCACACCCCTAAGGCTGCCAGCCCCACCTTTAGCCCCACCAGCGTGCCTCCTTCTGTCCAGTGCCCCTCAGCACGCCTCAGCCCGTTCAGCCCTACCCACCACGGCCAGCCTCACCACCCACGCCCACAGCTCGCGCCATGCCCATTTCTAGTGCCCAATTGCTTTGTTTTTTAGCATTTTGGGTGTTGGTGAGCATTTTTGAATCCCAATTAATATTTTCTTGATATTTTGACCTAGAATGAATACTTTTGGATTAAAAATTTGTTTTTGGGCCATTTTGTGGTAATGTGAGGAGAAATGGACTTAAAGAGCAAAATGTGAATGTTTAGGTGTTAAAATGAGTTAATGGTTACATTGAATCACTATGGGCTGTTTTGGGCTGATTTTACTCTATCGTGAGTGTCTAGTAAACCTTGTGGACTTATTTCAGGTCAATTGAGGGTGGAAAGGCTTACAAACCCCAATGTGAGCTCGTGCCAGTGATTTGATTGGTTTTTATTTTCGAATGTTTATATAGAAAGATTATTATTATAAATGATAGTATGCTGATGATCTTATGAAATTGATGGCGATGATCTGTTTACTTGACATGATATGTTCAAAAATGTTTAATCATGATTTCTAAACGCTCGTGGTTTATACCAATCTTGATTTATTCGAAGTGTAGTTTGAAATCAGAGTTTACTCTTGTTGATGTTGTTTATGGTTTTATGAAAGAACTTCTTGATGGTTTGGAATCAACGTTTGTTGAATGGTTGTGGAAATGCGTTTCAAAACTACTTAATTCATGTACCCGAGAGATGGTTATTGTTTCCATGCTACTTGTAATGTGTTTTCGAGTAGCTGCTCAACGATCAGGGGGCTACCCAAGGTCAGATGTGGCCAGGTATATCGAGAAAGTCCCAAAGAACCGCGCTCTGTAGTGGCCACCCAGCTACAGGGGGCTACCACAGGTAGATGTGCCAGAGGTATACGGGGAGTCCAGAGTACCTGGAGCCTGTGTGTGTGTATCTATGCTTAGCCTTGAGCAGCTCTGTGTGCAGATGACTTGTGATTTGGTTATACACCACGGGGCATTCTTTGGGTCCAGAGCAATCCGCCGTTGTAAACGCAGTTATTGGTATAGAGTTGGTGTGTTTTTTTTGTATAACGATTGAATGCTTTTAAAATGGTGCTTATGAGAGTTTGATCATTTGCTCACTTTTTACTAGCACGCGTTGAGATGCTATTGGAATCTTTTATATTTTTGGTCAATGTTTTATTGAATGATGTTAATTTATTTTTATTGAATGATTGTAGAAAGCGATATTTTATGTTTATATTCAATTACCACTCACTGTGGTTCATTGCTCATGCTTTCGATGTTTTATGTTCCCGCGCCCCTCTAAGGTTAGCGTAAAGTTCCGAGAAAACACGCTGAGCTGTATTTACTGCGCACGATGACAAGAGGTCTCCTGCTACATTGTAGGCCTCTGTGTACGGTCATGCTTGTCAGGCCTTGTTGCCCATGGCCGCATTGCCCAATCCAACCCCCTGTCTAGCACTTATTCACATCCTGTATTGTTGATTAGTTTAGTTAGCTGCTTCTCTCTTTAATCATTTTGTAAGTAGACCCACTCCGCCCTTTTGCATATCTAAGGGTGCCAGTTGCTTTTTGTTCAGAATGCACTAGATGGGATAAGACTAACCATCACTTCGCCTCATACCCGGAGTGGTCTCGATATAGAAGCCGGTTGTTGTGTTATTGCTTCTCAGTCTAGCTACAATCTTTCTTTCTTTATACACACTCTCAAATCTTCTTATGAAAAACCTTTTCTCTAAAAACCCGTTGTTCTAAAACCATTTTCCCTAAACGGGGGGTGGAGCAGTTGCAAGAGGCACTCGGGTTGTCCATCGGCAGTCCGTATTCGAGGTTGGCTGGCTTGTTCGTGAAGCGGGGAAAAGTGCCGCACAATCGCTAAGAGAGCTTCCGAAAGAAGCGATTGTGACAGTTTGGTACAGGCCTGGTTGCTTACTAGAGGGAAGATCTCAGTGATCATGTCGGCGACAAGACCTGAACTAGTCCCATGTGACAGATGTAGGATGGAAGAACAAATGCTTCTACTGAAGAGTGTCCTCAGTAAGTTTCCGTTTCCTTGAGACTCGGCAAAAGAGTTGCCTGATGAAAGCCGATGATTGATGCTGTACGTAGGCCGGCACGCTTAGCTGGATATACCCTCAGGAGAATTGATGATGAGCGGTAAGAGACCCTCGAGACCAAAAACAGTACGGTCCCTGACAGCTTTGAAGAGGCGATAGCTCCTCGGGGGCTCTGTTGCCCACATAGAGTGAAGCGATGCTCGAAGAGCTAGCTGGACAGCTCCCAAAAAGGCAATACTTAATGGTAACCGGATTTATCTGGAAACTTCGATCGGCCCTGGATGTCGTCAGAGCCGAATAGCGGATGTGGTGTAGGTGTAATCTCACCATCGAGCGGTTAGGAACCAAGCCCTCACCTGGTGGGAGCATGGCAGTTGGCCGAATAAAATCTCCCACAACCCGAAACCCTCTCTGTCGGGTGCGAGAAGCGGAAACCTTGGAAAATTTTATCTTCGACCTTGAGCAATACTTCAAGGCGACGAAACACAGTGACTGAAGAGTCGAAAGTCACAATAGCAACGATGCATCTTAGTTGAAGATGCGAAACTGTGTGGAAGATCACGATTTCAAGACATACAGGAAGACGCTGCACTATTGATACTTGCGGATAGATTGAAACAAGAACTTCGTTCGCAGTTCTTCCTGAAAATGTCGAATCTTGGGCTCGACGAAAAACTCCGAGAGCTAAAGCAACAGCTACATCAGGGACTATGTAAAACAAGTTTGCAGGATCATTGTTGGACATACGAGATATGTTGAAAAGGACAAGGGGGTCTTTTTGTTTTGGGAAGGGCTGAAACCGTGGGCAAATCAAACTATATGGAACAAAGAGTACAGGATCTCCCCTCTGCCTATGCGGCCAGCTGAACGGCTATTACGACCTTAAGACTGACCTCACAATGTGAGGAAGCTCAATCAACTTCCTCCAATGGGGAAACAGAAAACAGCCGTTCCCATCCTCCCAGACCTGGCGTCTCTCCTTT
>NW_024064932.1:0-1471 GCF_009727055.1 Benincasa hispida | reverse complement strand
TAAATGTCGTTTTATATATATAACTGACTATTTCGTTAATTGATGACCTAGGTAACTTAATCTTAATCCTAAGCTAACTATGAACTCTTGTTCACTCGAAATTATTCTTAGATCTTCATAGGTGAGGGCAGCTCAATATCGCTGACCCAATAAGCCTCCCATTTCAGGGGTAAGATCGGGTGGATAGCTGGGAACATAGGGTGCAAGATGAAATTCACTCCTACCTATTATAGGGATAGTAGATAGGTTGTTCCCTTTAGTACTGAATCCAGGTCTTGAACAAAGGGCCCCACCCTCTCCTTGGCTCGAGAGGGATTCGATTTATAGGTTGGACCTTAAACCAATTGTTCATTAGAGGATCAGTGGAACTTAAGGAAAAAGATGTAGTCTTGGGGGTAAAACGGTTTTTATGACCCAGCCGAGATTATGAACAATCTGTGAAGGATTAACGAATGTTGATTAGCTCTGTCTAAAGAGTTTAGCTAGCTAATCTCAGATCGTTGGAGCCTATGATCTATAGGTTCATTAGGTTCTCCTACTAGCTCATATGGAATAAACTTAGAATAGTATGATAGAATAATTCGAATTGTTCGAATTTGGTAGAGAGAGAGAAATCGACAAGTATATTGATATAGTGGTCGGGTTTTTCAGCTTAGAAATACAGCTTTAATATGATTTAAATATCAAGAATATGAATATGTTCGTATTCGGAAGCTCGAAAATAATGGAAATGGTCAAAGTTGTAAAAAGTCAAAGAGTTTTTTCATGCAATTATTACATGCCTTTTTTCTATAAATTGGGCTTTTGCCATTTTGAAAATTAGTTTTTTGATATTTGGGCTGGAAAATTACAACTTTGTGGAAAAAAAAAGGAAACACCCAAAGCTACTCAAAATTCCATACCTCTTTTTCATCTCTTTTCTCTCTCTTAGTTCTCTTCATCCACCGGGTCCCACAACTCGGTCCTGAGTCCAGAGAATAGTAGGTCAACTCTAGTGGTGATCCAAAAGAGTTTGGGTCGAGATTCAACGAGGATAAGCGGCTTTCGGAAGCTTCAAAGGTAGCATCTCTACACTTTTAATTCACTATTTTTCCTTCAATTGCATGCTATTTTCCTTTAATTTAGAAGCAATTAGAGTATAATTAGATGCCAATTCCGCTGTGTATGTCTCGTATTCCATCAGTACGATGACTGGTTAGAAGTTTGTCAACTGTACCTCGGTGCGACCCCACCTGCCGATAAGATTAAAGGATCAAGGTTAAGTTTAATATGGTTAGGAACACAATTTCATGAGCTCACAGATGGTAGAAGTCTGTTTTCAGATAAATCAAGTCATTTTGTTCACTTGATGTTCCTGCCACTGTTAGCTAACCACCATGATGCGGGGCGGTGATCGTGGGGTGGAGCATGCTTGGCATGGTTGTATAGACAACTATGCCAAGCAACAAGACCTGAGGTTTGAGAGATAGCT
>NW_024064931.1:68524-78568 GCF_009727055.1 Benincasa hispida | reverse complement strand
CAACCTTGGCTTTGGGTCCTTCTCTTTGTCATTAAATACTTGATCGTCGAGTGGATCAGGAGTATGGTGAGTACCTTTTTCCCAGCAAATAGGCTCGAAAATTTTTGAACGCAAAAATACCGCCAAAGCTCTTTCTTGTTGGTGGTATAATTGTCTGAGCAGGATTTAATGTTTTACTCGCATATGGATTGGGATACAAATTGTTTTTCCGCTTTTTTCTCAGAGCACTGCTCCATCGCATTACCCGCTTCGTCACACATAATTTACCAAACGGAGTGCCCAGTCAGGTGCAATTCAACATGGGTGCAGTAATCAACGCATTCTTCAAAACATCTAAATGCGGTTGAGGTAAGTTATTGTTTCAAACTCAATTTTCTTAGTCAGCCTCTAAACCAACGCACTCAATGTCGTTGCTATTTTTGAAAAAATCTTTGACAAAGCGTCTCTAAGAATCATCATGCCCCAAGAATCTTTTTTACGAGCATCACGCTGTTGGAGGTGGAATTTTTCAATTGCTTTCAGATTTTTTGTTTTGTACCCACCTTCAATCCCTCCCGGGACGCTTGTACTGTCCAACCTATGCCCTCCTTCACATGAACAACAGGATTAAACACCAGGATTCTTCTCTTCGCAATCCTTCAATATCTTCTCCAAGGTTGTTCCCATAAACAGAGAAAGTCATCCATAAAGATTTCACAAAGTCCTCGAGATAATCTAAAGATGACATCAGCACCTTTTGGGAAACGTGCTTGGTACATTGCGAGGCCAAACGACATGCAGCGAAAAGGCAAATGGTCCCATATGGGCAGGTGAATGTGGGTCTTGTCTTGGTCTTCTGAAGCTATCATTTAATTTGGTTGTACCAGCAGTAACCATCCAGAAAGCAGTCAAAGTCATTTTCAACTAGACGTTAAGAACTTTTCTTTGTTCAAATGATGGCAGAGGGAAATGATCTTTTTTTTGTGGCCGCATTCACTTTCGGTTAGTTCCATTGCTAGTGCCACCAGTGACAGTCCTTTGCGTATTACTTCATTGTTTTCCATTTTTTCGGGACTACGATTATGCCGCCCTTTTTTCGACAACACACTACACGGGGCTGGACCACGTGCTATCTGCTATAGGATAGATAATGCACGTATCTAGCCATTTAATGATCCTTCTTCTTAGACAACCCTCTTTCATCGCAGGGTTGAGTCCTCTTTGATGTTCGATCTTGCTTTAGTGTCCTCTTTTCAAGATGAATGCGGTGCATACATACGCTGAGCTGATTCCACTAATGTCGGCACATCCAGCAATTGCTGTAATGCCTTCTCAGGAATGCTCATCAACCACATTCTTCTACGGTCTTTCGTTCAGCTCGGAGGACAAATAATAACAGGCAACTTCTCATTTTGCCTAAAAAAACGCGAATCGTACTTTAAATGATTTAGTAGGGTCTTTAATTCCTAGTGTTGGTGGTTTCTACTTTGGGATGGTTGGTGTTTTTCTTTCTTCTTTTTCTGTTGGCTCTTCTTCTTATTTGCGATTCTTTCTTCTTCCTTGTTTTTTTTCTTATGATTGCATTACGGAAGTAACGGATGCACTGCATTTCTCTTCTTCATTCTCTTCATCAAACTTTTTTCCTTAATCAAATCCTGGTCATCATTTGAGTCATACAAGTCTTCTCCATCCGGAAACTTTTCATTGGCCACGAATTTATGTTAACTTGAGTTTCATGTCCGTTTTTGATGCTTAAAATGATCTCGCCTTTATATACATCATCTGGGGGCGACCTGTTGATAAAATGGTCACCTCAGAATGATGGGCATATCTTTGTAGGCCTCGTAAATCTAATATGATGAAGTCGGCTGGTAGGATAAATTTGTCAATATGATCAACACGTCCTTCACCTTCCCTCTGGGGATGCAACCAGAAGATCTATCGACCAATTGGAGAGTCACGGTATGGGGCACTAAGTTGCCCCACATTCAGCTGTCTTAAAATTAAAAGAGGCATCAAAATTTTATGCTGGCTTCCAGGTCACACAGGGCTTGCCCGATGTACAGTCCTCCTTGGAGCAAGGAATAGTAAACCTCCAGGATCGCTCATCTTTTGGTGGATGATTGATTTTTAACTCTGAGGAATGCTACTGTGGCAAATTTACCGTGCCCATTTTTCTTTAGTTACCATATCTTTAGAAACTTTTTGATAGGCAGGCATTTCTCAATCGCTTTCACTGAAAAGGAATATTAATATGTAATGTTTTAACATAGATGAAGCGTTGGTACTGTACCTCTTGTTCTTTTTCTTCGCTTAGCCTCTATGGTGAAAGAGGGTACTACCCTTTCATGGTTTCCCGTCTCAGTTGGGCTTTGCGGGTTGACGCAACCTCTTGGTTCTATTTGCTTCTTTTTCTCTTTCTTCCTGGTGTGTCACTGCAACTTCAGTTTCTATCGCAATTGGGGGCTATCCGTAAGCTCCTTCTTTTCTCCCTCCACTCAGTCTTCCCACTTTTGCAATGTCACAACCTAACATTGCTTTTACCTTATCCCCTTGGCTTGCGTTGGAAGTTCTGTTGAACTCGGAAGAGGCCCTTTGCAGTCTACTCTTCAGCTTTTACTCATAATCTGGCTCATCTTTGTAATTCTAGATTACAGCATGGACGTGGCCTGACTTGTGAAGCCACAATTTCGTTTTTCTCTATGTATTGGCTTCAAGGCTTTCCAAGTAAGAGGATTTGCGGTGGTTGTAAGCTCTTGCTTATTGTTTTGTTGACCGTTGTTGCATGCGAAGAATCTTGGTGGCCCTTCTTTTTGCGCCAAAGATTGGAACTTCTAGGCTGACTCATTCCAAGTAAAGTTAGGGTGGTTTCTCCACCGGGGTTTATAGGTATCGAAAGGGATTATTTTTCACAAGTAAACAGACTGGGGATGTTTCGGGCATCTATCTATCGCGATGCCCATCACTTCAAGTTCGCACATCTTGCGGTGTTTTTGACTGTTGCGTTTGATTTTTGCCCGGTTTTGCTGTTGGCCTGCTGATGCCAATGCCCTGGGATTAAGTTATCATTGCGGCTCATTCTTGATAGTTTGCATGAAGCAATAGCACCATTTACTTGCGTCATTTGTTCTTTTGAGTCTCAATCTCTGTCACTCTCTCTTCAATCTTCGATGGTTCTTTTAGAGATGCAATCCAAGTATATTCTTCGCCTCGTCATCGTTTTATTCAAGCAGACCACACAGTGGCTTGCCGCGATTGACAGCAGTCTGCGAAGAGGGATTTCAAACCATGAATAAAAAACATTTCATTTGAGGCAGTCTAGGCAACCTATTATTATGGATAATCCCTGTACCAACCTCTTAAACTCTCCCAGGCATCACTGAGCGACTCGTTTCATGTCTTATTCAAAATTTGTAATTAGTTTTCTTCGTCTGGCGTTTCTCAGTAGATGGAAAATACTTTCTTCATAAATATTCTCCGATGACCTGTTCGCTAAGAGAAGTGATCTCTCCCGATTCAAGAGAATACACTCATTTCTGGCCTGATCACAGAGAGAAAATGGGAACAAAGTTAGTTCAACTTTCTTCGACAGAGATGGTTTGGGAACACAAAAGTATTGCAATATTTCAATAAAGTTTCAGAGGTGGGCGGTGCAGAATCGTCGCCTCGCCCTTCCTCCGAATTTGTCCTACTGTCTGATCGATCTACAACATCACTAGCTTCATTTCGAATCGGCTTTCCGTCGAGGGCAGGCCTTCATGATTCCTGGAGAGAAATCATAGAGGTTTTGTAATTGCATAGTCGCTATGGGTCTATTGCGATCGTTTTGCCAGTAGGATTGGATTCGCAAAGCATTGTTATCATTTGGTGCTCATTTCAGGCTGCTCTACCATCTCTATCTTTATCTGACTGTGGATTATTGTTGTCGGTCTTCTCAGTTTTCATCTAAACTCCTTCTCAATTCTTCGAGTCCATTAATTCACCAGGATTTAGAGAGTCAGCAAAGAAATCATAAACAAATTACCGTAGCACACTATTTTGCGACAGTCCCGGTAACGGCGCCAAAAACTTGATGACGGGAATTAGAGTCCAGATTTCTACCGATAACCGTAAATCCCGTGGGATGGCCGGTTGTATTGCGTATGCCATGTTATACTTAAGATAATTGTGTTGATTAGTTCTCGTCGTCGATTTGGAATGATTAATGCTGTTAAATGAATTTGCGATGACTATGATCCTGTTCACAAGTTTTCTTGCGTTCACGGCCAATGAAGTATAACAGAGAACACAAGTTTCTTCGTGTAATCCGAGGTCAAGCATTAGGACTTGTAGCTATATGTATGCGGATACTGCTGACACGGTTGATGTTGCATGCGGCGGTTTTAAATAAAAGAATGTGAAGGAGGTTGCTAAGTTAAACCCTACTCCTACTCCTATCTAACAGACAACGCATGAGAATATGATGAGAGGTAGAGATATGACACACCTTGGACATGAAATAAATGTATGTAGGAAAATAGAAAAATACGGAGATGAATTTACATTACAAACCCTTAAGAGTGACCGCCAGGGGACCTTAGTCAAACGCAAGTCATGCAATCATGCAACACACATTACCAAATGTAAACCACCTCTCGGTACAAATGCTACGGCTTCTAATGCTTAGAACGCATGCGATTATATGCGCATTAGTCTATAGGACCTACACATAAGCCTCTATTTTATTTATACGTATGACAAATGACCAACACACACAAATAAGGCGACCCACCATTAATATCATACCTATTCCTAGCGGTGCATGCGATGCAGGTTTACAAAAGGGCTTATCTCTAAGTCCCATCTCTTGCTTATTGGCGATCTAATCTCCTTTCTCTCGAGTCTAGATTCTAACCTAGCTTCTCTCTGATCATTAGGTTCTTCTTTGGACTCTCTCTCTCAAGTAGCTCTAAAGGGGGTGTGGGCATACATAAAACAACACAATCATAAGAAATTGTATAATTCCTTAATCACAAAATGTCATACAATACAATATAAGAAAAGAAAGAAAATGAAATGGACCGGCTGGGAAGCAAGACTTGCTTCCAGCGGATGTGCCGTAAGGCTGCCGTGCTATGCAAACTCATTTGCATAGGGATGCCCGGTCTACTCCTCATGTTCATAGGCATTGTACTGGAATTTCAGGATCACATCGTAGATTGACTTTATACTCTTTGTAACAATTACAAAGTAGGTCCGCATCTCAAGCTTGGTGTTACCAGAAAAAAGTACCCAACCTCATTCATTGGTACCATAGATCTTTATTGGCTATTTACTCGATCTTGCCCCCAGATCCATTCGTATATCTCTACATAAAGTTCAAGTACTCAATAGAGAATATCAGGTTGCCTTTAGGGATTTATTTTAGGTTTAGACTTGTACAATTTTATTGAAATCAATAACAAGGATTAGGATAGTAGAAGCATGGAACTAGGGCAAGAGGGACGTACCTAGACCTCATCGGACAGAGATTCTAAGACTACCACCGCTCGAAGGACTAACGCATTCATTCCCACTCGTGGAAGGAAAGTGGATGGGAAGGACGGTGCAAGACAAAACTGCCATTCCAATGGTGAGACGCGTTAAACCAATTCTCACAGTAATTTGTATGTAGAATGTCGCCGGGAAAAACAAAGTGAATCCCGCGGGAATCACAAGGAATCAATCCCACCAAGTCAAACGTTATGACATTTACTTGTTGAACTACAATCGAGATTAATCTAATTTTATGACGAGAGTTTCGGTCGACCGATTGACATTAATGAGTAATCGTTACTCATTGTGGAGTGGAATGACAATTGATAAGCAAGGTGACATATCAGTCGGACGAACAAAAATGGCTTTAGTCCCCTATGGCCCTTATTCGAACCTCCTCGCCGCCAACTGGCGAACGGGCTCGTCGGTAGGTCGAACTCCCTTCGAACATTCATCTGTTGGTATTTTCCGAAGGTGTAGGAGATGGTGCGCGATCTGCACTGCGTTGGTATTCGCGGGCGCGGCCTGCGACTTAGCCCCAGTATGGAGATATTATCCGCCATACTTTCGCGGTAGTTGCCGTTGTCACGTAGCACGCAATCATTCAATTAGGACCGACACTATCGCTCTTAAGAGGTCGGGCCTCCCGATGCTTTAGAGCGGGAATTCAATTAACCAGTTGGACGGGAATCCAACTGGCGAGACGCGGACACATCTGTGATGAAACCGAGCCGCGCAAAAGCGCCGTCTCCGGATGACAGGAGGCGAGTGTCGAACGCCACAATAACGGGTGCGATGACATTACCCGATCAAAAAATAGTCTACTCCGATGTACGATAAAAAATAGTAATTAAATCGATAGTACTATCTATGCTCAGAAACATATGTTGACTCAGATAAAGAGTACTGCGGTATCAACTTGCCTAAGAGTACGGGAGTAAAGAACGGTCCGTTCGTGGTTGGTATTTTCAGCTGCGTCTTTTAGCGAGTGTGCGGGCAATTATCGGTACTGACGCGATTAGCCTCGAGTGCCATCACCGTCCGAAAGTTATGTGTAGACATTACTCAAACGACATAAATACACGCCAAAAAATAACACGGGAGTTGGCTGCGATAGATTCATACACATGCACCGCACTCGGATCCGGTCGCAACTAAAGCCCTGCAAGTGTTATATTACGTGAGAGTAAATAATGACCTAAGTTCATGATTGCAATGACAAAGATTAACTGCCTTAAAAACTTTCATAATTCATAAGTAAAAGGCTAAAATGCATGTCATCACTGTCCCTTTCCCTTTTAACCGTCCAAGAATGTGATCACATCATATTCATAACATATAAATTAATATCATATATTAATATATATATTTTCCTCCACTGATATAAATCATATTTATATCCTATTTTCCTCCAAATTAATGTATCTCATACATAAAGTTAATTATATCATATATAAATTAACTGTGTTCATTATATCATATATAATCAACTCCACTTGTCAATTTGAACATTTCAAACTGACCCAAAAACTGACTCTCAACTTATATGCAAGCTACCAAGGGAACATTATGGACCTATGGCTCGAAGCTCCAATCGTACCGTGAATAGCTGACTAAACTCTTTAGTCACGATATCCACCATCCGTTAACTGCCAGACATTGCACTAAAGACGACAGTTGAACTCTTTTTGCCTTTGATATATTTCTATGCCCATTGGATATAACCAATCATCAGTACATGACCCTTCACAGATGCTCTAGTTACAGCCAGGCCAATTTACCCTTTTCCCCTGTAATTACATATTCCTTCTTTAAGTAACCACTGATCCTCTAATGAACAATATAAATAGTCCTATTAGTGTTGAACACACTCTCGGGCCATCAGAAGATGTGTGGGCCACATCGTTCCAAGCCGCCAGGGATCAACCCTTAATAAAGGAGAGGAGCAATTTATCTACTTACCCCTGCTCTGGGGAAGGAGTTAACTCCATCTTGTGAAGCTGAGTTCCCAGCTCCCAAATCAGACGAATCCCCAAAGTGATAGGTTTGAGTTGGCACTCTGGCCACTCGCACCCATGTAAATCAAAGGACCGCCCTCAATGGCAGGAGTTCCTAACTCACTCAGGATTGAGGTCATGTTACCTATGGTCATCCTAGTGAAGTGAAGTCTCAGTCATGAACGGAGTTATATGACTAGACATTAACACTTCGAGGTCAGGTTTTATACAAACTCTGTGTATAGGACGCCCCCGTTCGCATGTCCACTACACGAATGATCAGAATAAAACCATCTGTGACAAATCACAACACTTGTAACAATTTCACAAAGTGGGTCTCGTTCGTAGTGTTACCAGGATAAGGTTTCCATCCTATATCCATATACTATAGATTATTTCTATTGTCACTTAAGACATGATCCATTTGTATGCCACTACATACATGCTTAAGTTACATAAAGACAACCAAGGATATTAATTTTAATGGTTTGTGGTAAAATAAGAAAATATCTAAATATGCAAAGTCAAGAAGTGAAGTAAATATCATATATATTATACATCACAAGTGTTCTTACAAAATTATTTGCAAACTATAAGACACGAGACTTTAGGGCACAAACCCTAACAATTCCTTATACTTCTTTCAATAATATTAAGAAATTATTTATAAAAACAAAAAAAAACAAAACAAAATTCTCAGTTATTACACATGATATGAATAGAGCTCTTATTGCTCATTTCTCTAACGAAAAGTAGAATTAGCTTTAAATCAAATGCATCTCACCAAAGCTCCAAATCCAGATGGCTTCCTTCCAATCTTCTATAAAAAAAATTCTAGGATACGATTGGTAACCATATTATTCAATGTTGTCTAAATCCTTAACAATGACACTTGTATTAAAAGGTAGAATCAATTAATAATTAAAAACAATTTTAGATACCAATTTCAATAGTAAACCTCGTCAATTCAAATCATTCAAAACTTTAAGAAGAAGCAACCAAAACAAAAAAAAAAAAGTAACACTTTGAATTAAAGATCAATCAGAACATTTTCAATTATCAAAATAGTCATATACTTCTATTTTTTAAAATCAACTAAGAATATACAAAGTACTTTTAGTCAAATCTCAAATCACGTCAAACATGTTTTTTTAAAAAAAAAAATCATTTAAAGCATGCAAACAATTTCAACTGGTTCAAACCCTTTCAAACATATTTCAAAATTCATTAAACCACAACAGTCCAAATTTATATTTTGGAAAGGATGTGGAAACTACTTACCTTAGTTACCGATCCCACGATCTCACACTAAAATCCAAATTCAAACGGTTGAATGTCAACTCTTTAAAAGGGTAAACATATTCAAACTTACTAATTTGAAACCAATATCATGTCTTAACGAGTCTAAAACTAATCCCAAGATAACAAGTCTTATCTACCCATTATTCTTCCCACTTGAAATAATTTTGCTTTTGAAAAATAAGACTTTTGAACCCAAAAAAACAATAATGAAAATTATGGGTTTAATCCTCTTAAAACCTTAAAAAAAACTCTGTTAAAAATAAAGAATAGGGAAGAGAATAACAACAAGATTACATGGAAACCCTAGTATAAGGAGAAAAACCACGATATAAAGACTTTTTCTTATTCCTTTAAATCTGATACACTGAATACATAGGGACACACTGTATAAATAGACAGTAGAAAACCCTAGGGGTCTACACAATGACATAAACGCCCTTAGGTTAATAACCTTATTTTCAACACTCCCCCTCAAGTTGGAGCATAAATATCGACAAGGCCCAACTTGTTTACACAATAATCAAAGCTTTGCCTCAGTAACCCTTTTGTAAGTACATCAGCAATTTGTTGATTTGAAGAAATATAAGGGATGCATATATTTCCACTGTCCAACCTCTTCTTAATGAAGTGTCTATCTATCTCTATGTGTTTAGTTCTGTCGTGTTGAACTGGGTTATTTGCAATACTGATGGCAACCTTATTATCACAAAACAATTTCATCGGAAGCTCATTATCTTGCTAGAGATCTAATAATACTTTCTTCAACAAAATTTCTTCACAAATCCCTAGACTCATTTCACGATACTTAGCCTCAACACTACTTATAGCAACAACTCCTTGTTTCTTACTTCTCCAGGTGACTAGATTACCCTAGAAAAACGTACAATACCCAGATGTCAATTTTCTATCAACAACAGACCCTGCCCAGTCAGAATCAGTGTAGGCTTCAACAGATCGTTTATCGGTTTTTCTGACCATTAGGCCTTTACCAGGAGTTCCTTTCAGATACCGAAGGATACGTTCAACTGCTGTCATATGATCCTCACAAGGAGCTTGCATAAACTGACTCATAGCACTTACTGCATAAGAAATATCAGGTCTTGTGTGAGACAAGTATATCAACTTCTCGACTAACCGCTGATACCTTTCTTTATTAATAGGAACTCTATCATTCTTATCACTTAGCTTCGCATTGTATTCTACTGATGTGTCAACAAGTTTACACCCAGTCATACCTGTTTCTTTTAGCAAG
>NW_024064931.1:64516-65649 GCF_009727055.1 Benincasa hispida | reverse complement strand
CCGATCCCACGATCTCACACTAAAATCCAAATTCAAACGCTTGAATGTCAACTCTTTAAAAGGGTAAACATATTCAAACTTACTAATTTGAAACCAACATCATGTCTTAACGAGTCTAAAACTAATCCCAAGATAACAAGTCTTATCTACCCATTATTCTTCCCACTTGAAATAATTTTGTTTTTGAAAATAAGACTTTTGAACCCAAAAAAACAATAATGAAAATTATGGGTTTAATCCTCTTAAAACCTTAAAAAAAACTCTGTTAAAAATAAAGAATAAGGAGGAGAATAACAACAAGATTAGATAGAAACCCTAGTACAAGGAGAAAAACCACGATATAAAGACTTTTTCTTATTCCTATAAATCTGATACACTAAATACACAGGGACACACTGTATAAATAGACAGTAGAAAACCCTAGGGTTCTACACAATTACATAAACACCCTTAGGTTAATAACCTTATTTTCAACACTCCCCCTCAAGTTGGAGCATAAATATCGACAAGGTCCAACTTGTTTACACAATAATCAAAGCCTTGCCTCAGTTACCCTTTTGTAAGTACATCAGCAATTTGTTGATTTGAAGAAATATAAGGGATGCATATATTTCTACTGTCCAACCTCTTCTTAATGAAGTGTCTATCTATCTCTATGTGTTTAGTTCTGTCGTGTTGAACTGGGTTATTTGCAATACTGATGGCAACCTTTACAAAACAATTTCATCGGAAGCTCATTATCTTGCTAGAGATCTGATAATACTTTCTTCAACAAAATTTCTTCACAAATCCTTAGACTCATTTCATGATACTTAGCCTCAACACTACTTCTAGCAACAACTCCTTGTTTCTTACTTCTCCAGGTGACTAGATTACCCTAGACAAACGTACAATACCCAGATGTCGATTTTCTATCAACAACAGACCCTGCCCAGTCAGAATCAGTGTAGGCTTCAACAGATCGTTTATCGGTTTTTCTGACCATTAGGCCTTTACTAGGAGTTCCTTTCAGATACCGAAGGATACGTTCAACTGCTGTCATATGATCCTCACAAGAAGCTTGCATAAACTGACTCATAGCACTTACTGCATAAGAAATATCAGGTCTTGTGTGAGACAAGTATATCAACTTC
>NW_024064931.1:53091-61150 GCF_009727055.1 Benincasa hispida | reverse complement strand
AGATAGTCGGCTCATTCTCTACCCGACGTCAATCCTTGCAGAACCAAAAGGCTTGTCGTGGAAGGGTTGGCCGGTGCAAAACCCACTAGATTTGAGCGGAAGTAGAAGGGTTGTGTCTGTCCTTCGAAGATCTGCCATTGTTCAGCACGGAATGACCCGATTCGCTCCAGATCGGACCGACGTGTCTGTTCTTCGCGGGTTCGGCTGGTTTCTGTGTGGAGAAGTCTGATTGGCGCAGTCTGGTGCGGTGGCTCCCACTGACGGTGACTCTTCGATGACTGCAACTGGACGGCAGAAAGTAACTCCGGTAAGGCTGCTTGAAAACACTCCTTTACAGCTGCTTGGATAGCCATTTTCATATTAAAACTCGAAGATCCATCTGTAGAAGAAGATTGAGGTTGATTCTCTTCCGTAACGGCTAGGGTTTCGTCACCTAGCTCTGATACCATGTTAAAAATAAAGAATAGGGAAGAGAATAACAACAAGATTACGTGGAAACCCTAGTACAGGGAGAAAAACCACGATTTAAAGACTTGTTCTTAATATTTTAAATCTGATACACTAAATACACAGGGACACACTGTATAAATAGATAGTAGAAAACCCTAGGAGTCTACACAATTACATAAATGCCCCTAGTTTAATAACCCTATTTTCAACAAACGCAAACAAAAAAACGATAGAATTAATGCTCCACGCTTACCACTTAATTTTTCAATCCAACAACTTTTTAAAACTAAAGAAACCGTGACTCCAATACCTCAGCTAGTTTAGTTTATAACTAACTTTATCTTGTAACGGTCTGTTGGTATATGTTATAAATACCACTGGTCAGAAAACAAAACAAAGTAGTTCATAATTTCTATTTTTCTGTAAACAAAACAAAGTTGTACGCAATCTTCAAAGTTTAAAAAACATGAATCTTCCCATGGGCGTAGGCATATTGGCCAAACCACGTAATATTGTGTGTTTCTTCTTCTTCTCTTTATCTTCTTCTTTTGATTGACATTAATCTTTCTGTAAATCACGTAAACACAATCTTGTTATCAAATCGAATCGATTTCAGAGTATCGAGTTGAATCACGCATCNCAAGGCATTAGAGTCAAGGTAGAGAATTTGAAGAAACTATGACTCAAATACCTCAGTTAGTTTAGTTTATAACTAATTTTATCTTGTAACGGTCTATTGGTATATGTTATAAATACCATTGATCAGAAAACAAAACAGAGTAGTTCATAAGTTCTATTTTTCTACAAACAAAACAAAGTTGTACACAATCTTCAAAGTGAAAAGAAACGTGAATCTTCTCGTGGACGTAGGCATATTGGTCGAACCACGTAATCATGTGTGTTTCTTCTTCTTCTATTAATCTTATTCTTTTGATCAACATCAATCTTTCTGCAAATCGCGTAAACACAATTTTGTTATCAAATCGAATCAATTTCAGAGCATTAAGTTGAATCGCGCATCAATTTTCTTCTATCGAGTAGCATCGAGTCAGTCGTTTTTATCTTCGAGTTGCTTCGAGTAAAGATCAAGACTCATCGAGTAGAGCCGAGTATTAATCAACACTCATCGTGTTCCATCGAGCAAGAACAGAAACTCATTGAGGATAGAATGAAATTTGCATCGAGTATCGAGTAGAAACTTATCGAGCATCGAGTATCTAGCATCGAGGATTTGACAGATCTTTTCTCAACCATTTCTTCATCATCTCAGTGTTGAACTTGAGTAATTGGGCCTAGAAAAGATTGAATAACAAAACAAAAACCCTTAAAACATTCATAAATTAGGGAGAAATTAATTCTGAAATTTTTCTATTTTCCATAAAAAGGATTATCCCAAGATTACAAACATTTAGTTAAAGAAGTGACACTTTTAAACCAATTTATAAAACCCATTTAAACTGCTCAGTGCAAAAACAATCTTTTTAAAGAAAAACTAAGAACCAATGTTAACATTTAATGATGAAATTGTTTGGTAAACTTTTTGTGCAAAAAGATCCAATTTAAATGCTAAAACGGTCCCTAAATTGCAAGAAATTTAAAGCTGTAAATTCTGGAAAAAAAAAACCTACACTTTTCAACACTTTAAATCATGATTAAAAACCCTAGAATAAGAAACTTTGATTAAGAAAAATAGGCAGAACCACAATAAAAAATTTTAGAGAAAAGATTAAAAATGGTTCAATTCCAAAGAATTTAGAACCCATAATTCCCTCTAGCAAAAACTTAAATAGCCAAATTGAAAGCGGCCAAAAGCTTTTTAAAAATAGAGTTATGGCTTTAAGTGGTCTTTATAAAGAAACCCAAGAAATCTTTTAATTTTTTTTTAAAAAAATAATATATATATAAAGACTTTCCTTAAAATCCTCTCTTTTTTTTTTTCGTTTGTCACAAAATGCTTCCTTTTTTGAGGTGTTGCGTGGGATAGAGATCTCCTTATCAATGGTATCGGATATCAAGTTGGTAATGGGAAAAAAAAATTGTCTTTTAAAAACCCATAGTTGCCTAGAGAAAAAACTTTTAAAACCCTTTCTCCAAATCTCTCTGCCTATGATTGAAAAGTTGATGAATTTATAGATAATATTGATGAATGGAATAAATCAAAGTTGAATATTTTGCTTGATAAAGTTGATGTGAATACTATTAAATCTATTTCCATGTGAAAGACTCCTAGTAAAGATATTTGAGTTTGGCACTATTCTTTAGATGGTAAATATAATGTTAAAAATGGTTACCGCCTTACTTTTTCCAACAAATTTCCCTCTTCTTCCTCTAATCCTCACCTCTTAATCTTAAGTTGGAAACACTTATAGAAGCTCCAGAACCACAATAAAATTAAATTCTTTATGTAGAAAGTATTGAAGAATTGCATACCTACTAGATGTGTCTTCTCAACAAAGGTATTGATTATCCTCCATTTTGTCCCTGCTGCAAAAACAAGAATGAACAAGTCTTCACGCTCTCCTTCTTTGCAATCGAGCAAAGAAAATCTGGAATAACATTTTACCTTCAGTATCATCCCTTTCCTTCAATTCTGGAATGGAAATTGGGAATGGCTCAATGCTCGATTTATGGTGTTCAAATCTTATCCCTTGCTTGTACTGTTTGTTTTGGAACGATAGGAATGCTATTGTACATGACAAGCCTATCTAGTTGTCACTTTGAAGATCAGCTAGATGCAGCTTGGTCTTCCAATGATTCTTCATCGCGATTTGGGGTCATCATCAGACACAACTTCGGTAATATTGTGGCAGCTTCTTATGGGTCTGGCTTTCTTCAAAACCCTCTTCAAGCGGAATTAGCTTCATCCATCATGGTATCTAATATGAAGCCTCATCATCTTCTTATTGAATCTGATTTCTCAATCTTGTTAGGGCTTGAAATTAGGGTTTGGTGTGATAAAATTCAAATATTTCTTCAGCACCTTTCTTCTCCATCAATCTCCCATATTTCAACTTCGTGTAACAATGTAGCTCACTTTCTCGCTTCCTTCCATGTTAGATTCATTTTTTCCTATATTTTGAAATAGTTCTTTTTCCTTATGGTTCTTTTCTTTAAATAAGGTTGCTATTAATGTCTCTGTATTTTCTTCCCCTCATTAATATTTTTTTTTTATTTACAAATAATATTAATATTAAGAAATTGGTTAAATGATAGTCTTTTTTGTTTTTGTTTTTTTTTCTCAAATTTATAATGAATATGCTAATGGATAATAATTTCTTTTTTTCCTTTTTGACAAAACAACCAGGGAAGTATCAAAATTCAATTTTGAATGCCAAAAATAAATAAGAAAAAGAAAAAGAAACAACACAAATTTAATTCACCACTTGAGATTTGATTTTTTATAGTTACTTTTTTCGGATACGTACTTTGCACGCATTTCACAACATTGAAAATGAAATATGTACATGTATAAACTAAAAAAATAGTATTATATTTTATAATAATTTTTTTCTTTATTTTTTTTTAATTTTTCATATTATTCCGAAGAAATTTGAACTAATATGCTTTTCTAAAACTTTTTAAGTTTTCAAATTTAATTTTTGATCTCTTAGATTAAATCTTTGATAATAATAGAACAAACAAACTAATAATATTTGTATTTATAATAAGAAAACATTAAAATAAAATTTAATAAATTATATTAGAAATAAAAACCTATTTATAATNCGAGGATTTGATAGAGTCTTTCTCAGCCATTTCTTCATCATCTCAATATTGATCTTGAGTAATTGGGCCTAGAGAAGATTGAATAACCCAAAAATTTGTGGTGTCAGAGCATTTGAAGATCATCAAGGTCAGCATTCTTGGAGCATCAATATACTCAAGAAAACCATTCTCGATACTCTTTCGGTAATGGCTGTTGCTAGATTTGAAATAGAAAAAGTTCGATGGAAAGGGTGATTTTAGTCTGTAGAAGGCCAAAATCAAAGCTATTCTTGGACAACAGAGAGCTCATAAAGCCCTTTTAGACCCGTCGACTCTGCCATCTACATTAACAGCTCAAGAAAAGGAAGATATGGAACTTACAGCCTATGGAACTTTAGTTCTTAATCTCAGTGACAACATCTTGAGACAGGTGATTGATTAAAACACGACCTACAAGTTGTGGGTCAAGCTGGAAGGTCTCTTTGCAACCACCTAACAAGATGTACCTAAGGGAAAAGTTCTTCACTTTGAAAATGGATTCTATTAACCACTATCAGACAATCTGGATGAGTTTAAAATGATAGTTTATGAGTTCAAGAGCTTTGGCGAAAAGATTGGCGATGAGAATGAAGTTTTTGTCTTGTTAAACTCTCTTCTCGAAGCCTATAAAAAGGTAAATAATGTCTTGAAATATGGCAGAGAGTCAGTTACCACTAATGCCATTATTTCAGCATTGAGAACTAGAGAGTTGGAGCTTCAATCAATCAAAAAGGAACAGCCTAGTGTAGAAAGGTTGTTTGTCAAGGGCAAGAATAAGTAGAATCAGTATAAAGATACTAAAAATCAGTCTGGTGAAGAGCATAAACCCAAAACCAAGTTAAGATGTAATTACTGCAAGAAGAAAGGACACTTGATGAGGGATTGTTACAGCTTAAAACATAAAAATCAAGAAAAAAAGAAGGATCAAAAAAGAAAACAACCAAAAGCTTCAGTGGTTGAAGGGTCCTACTTCTATTCTAATGCCTTAGCTATTGGGGTTGATGCCCTAAATCTCGTAGGGTTCTATAGTTTGTAAACCTTATACGAACAAAATTGTAAGTGATTTATAATATATGATATTTTATTCATTTTGTCTATGAAATATATGATATTTTAGTTGTATTAACCACAAACCAATAAACTAACATCCAAAGTTATCATTGTAACTTAAACATGTACGTGGAGACATATAGGTGGATCATGTTTAAGTGATAACCTAAATGGTCTGTAGTATATGGATAAGGTTGGGTACCTTATCCTGGTAACACTACGAGTATGGCCCGCTTTGTAGATATTACAAATGTTGTAAAGTACTACAAATGACCTGATCTTAATCATTCATGTATTAAACATGAGAGCGAGGATATGTTATACAGATGAGTTTGTGTAAGATCAGACCACGAAATGCGTAGTCTCATTATATAACGTTGTTTATAATAGAGACTTTCATTTCACTAGGATGACCATAGGTAACATGACCTTAATCCTGAGTGAGTTGTGAACTCCTGCCTATGAGAACGATCCTTTGATTTGTATGGGTAAGAGTGGCCAGATCGCTGACTCAACAAACCTACCATTTTGGGGATTCATCTGATTGGGGAGTTGGGAACTCAGCTACACAAGATGAAACTCACTTCTTCCTTGATGCAGGGGTAAATAGATAAATTGCTCCCTTAAGGGCTAATTCTGGGTCTTGAACAATGTGGCGCCACACTCTCTCCTAACCCAAGAAGGGTTTAGTCATAATGGGACTACGATCTATTGTTCATTAGAGAAATCAGTGGTACTTAAGAAGCTAGAGGTAACTACAAGGGCAAAACGGTAATTTGGCCCAGGTATACCTATTAGCCATTTGTGAAGGGTCATTGTACTATTGATTAATTATATCCAATGGACACAGAAATATATCTGTAGTGCGAGGAGTACAGTTGTCGGTCTTTAGTAGTGTGCCCGACAGTTAACAGATGGTGGATAATGTAATTAAAGAGTTTAATTAATTATTAGCATACCGTTGGAGCGTCAAGCTACATGTCCATAGGTACCCTTGGTAGCTCAAAAGAATTTAGTTGAGAATCATTTTTTAGGTTAATTTAAAATGTTCAAATTAATAAGAGGGAATTTAATTAAATTGATTCAATTATATATGATATAATTGACAGAATGTATTTGATACATTATATTTTAATTGGAGGAATGAATATTTGAATGAGATTCAAATATATTTTCTATGAATGAGATTCATAGTTGTTAAATTTAATATAAATATGGTTCATATTAAATGCCATAAATTAGAAAAAAGAACTATAGTTTATATTGTATATGATGCAATATTAAAACTATAGGTTATAAATATAATATAATAAGTTGGTTATCATATTTATTTATATTATTAATTATTTGGATAATTAATCACTTTTTCTCTCTAACCCCCTTAATGGGTGGTTAGTTGGTTATTATGGAAAAATGGAATAAATAAAACATGATTTAATTTTTCTATATTCAAGCTACACGAAATTAGAGAGCCTAACGATAGTCTCCTTACATTAAACGATTGAAGAATCTTGCTATACGATAGTCTTCTTCTTCAATCGTCTTCCTTTTCCAAACTTAAAACTCCCACCTAACTAAAATAGTCAGAGCTCACCACTCTTGGGTTCTCACCCTGAGAATACCAAGGATACCAAGTAGTAGTGTCTTCATCACTTTTGGTTTGAGTTCTATGGCTGTTTGTTCGAGAAGTTCGTGACAGTTTGAGGGATTTACGTGAAGAAGTATTATTCAAAGGTATAATCACTTGAACTCTTTTTTCTAGTTCAAAAGCATGTTGTAATCTTTATTAAAATGCATAATTTGTTTATGTTTTACTGTAAATGTTTGTTTTCAATCGAAATGAGATTTGAACGATCCGTTTCCGCTCATGGATCTTTTAAATTGACTTCCTTCATTAGCCTCTACTATAAACAAAATCGATCAAATAAGTCCTCTTGGGAAGCATGAATAGATACTTGACTCTGGTTGTACCTATCATATGACACCCTTCAGACCTTAGTTTAAAACCTTTGAGGATGTAGATGGAGAATCTGTGTACATGGGGAACAATGAAGCCTACAAAATCAAAGGAGTTGGTTTAGTATCCTTAAAGCTAAAGGATGGATCAATCAAGCTTCTCAGAAATGTGAGACATGTACCTTTACTTAAGAGAAATTTGATATCTATGGGTATGCTTGACTCCATTGGGTGTGAGTGTAAAGGAAAAGATGAAATCCTAGAGGTGATTAAGGATTCTAAGGTAGTGTTGGTTGGTAAAAAGGTCAATGATCTCTATATAGTAAGAGGAGTAGAGATGATGACTATTGCCTACATTGTTTCAACAGCAGCTTAACAGAGGCAAACTTGTGGCACAAAAGACTAACCCATATCAGTGAAAAAGGGATGCAAACACTGTCTAAACAAGGTATACTGCCCAAAGGGATCAGTGAGCATCTTTCCTTCTATGAACACTGTATTTTAGGGAAACCAACAAGACAAAACTTCACAAAATCTCAGCATACCACCAAAGGAACATTGGATTATGTTCATTCTGACCTATGGGGACCATCTCCTACACCAAGCATTAGTGGCTCAAGGTATTTTCTAACCTTTATAAATGACTTTTTTAAGAGAGCAGGATATACTTTCTTAAAACTAAGGACCAAGTTTTTGGGAAGTTTAAAGAATGGAAAGCTATGATAGAAACCCAAACATCTAAATGGTTAAAATACTTTAGAACCGACAATGGGCTTGAGTTTTACAATGAAGGCTTTGACAAATATTGTAGTGAGAATGATATAACTAGGCATAGAACTGTGAGGTATACACCTCAATA
>NW_024064931.1:28863-52546 GCF_009727055.1 Benincasa hispida | reverse complement strand
TGAGACATGTACCTTTACTTAAGAGAAATTTGATATCTCTGGGTATGCTTGACTCTATTGGGTGTGAGTGTAAAGCAAAAGATGGAATCCTAGAGGTGATTAAGGATTCTAAGATAGTGTTGGTTGGTAAAAAGGTCAATGATCTCTATATAGTAAGAGGAGTAGAGATGATGACTATTGCCTACATTGTTTCAACAGCAAGCTTAACAGAGGCAAACTTATGGCACAAAAGACTATCTCATATCAGTGAAAAAGGGATGCAAACACTGTCTAAACAAGGTATACTACCCAAAGGGATCAGTGAGCATCTTTCCTTCTGTGAACATTGTATTTTAGGGAAACCAACAAGACAAAACTTCACAAAACCTCAGCATACCACCAAAGGAACATTGGATTATGTTCATTCTGACCTATGGGGACCATCTCCTACACCAAGCGTTAGTGGCTCAAGGTATTTTATAACCTTTATAAATGACTTTTCTAAGAAGAGCTGGATATACTTTCTTAAAACTAAGGACCAAGTTTTTAGGAAGTTTAAAGAATGGAAAGCTATGATAGAAACCCAAACATCTAAATGGTTAAAATACTTTAGAACGGACAATGGGCTTGAGTTTTACAATGAAGGCTTTGACAAATATTGTAGTGAGAATGATATAACTAGGCATAGAACTGTGAGGTATACACCTCAACAAAATGGGGTTACTAAGAGGTTAAACAGAACTATAATGGAAAGGGTACGATGTTTGTTTTCTGATGCTATCTTAAGTGAAAACTATTGGGCAGAAGTTGCAGCCTACACAGTGTATACCTTGAATAGGTGCCTTCACACATCTCTAGAGTTGCTTACCCCTGAGGAGAACTGGACTAATCGTCCTTCTAATATAGATAATCTTAAAGTTTTTAGGTGTGTAGGGTTTGTTCACCAAAATAAGGGAAAATTGAAAGCCAAAGCAGTTAAGTGCATGTTTGTAGGCTTTACAGAGGGTGTCAAAGGATATATAATGTGACATCTAATAGAGAGGAAGTTCAAAATTAGAAGAGATATCACTTTTAGAGAAGATGAGATGTTTATACAAAAAGAGAAAAGACTTGAGGATGAAAGTGAGTCATCTACCACAAGAATTAAGGTGGAGTTACCTCCTGAGCAACCAACAGAATCTAACCTACCTAGTGACATAGGAGAAGTTGAGGAAGATGCAGGGGAATAGGAGGAGTCTATTAATGAGCAGCCAAACTCGAATCATTATGTCTTAGCTAGGGATAGACAAAGGAGAACCATTACCCCTCCAACTAATATTACTGGAAACATGAACTATATGGATATTGTTCTTAAATGTTTTGTGGCTTCTACTAAACAAACAACAACCTTGAAGAAGAACAATTGTGAAGCAAGAATTGTAGAGCTATGAATGAGGAAATGCATTCACTAAGGGAATGATACTTGGTCTTTAGTCCTCTGCCTAAGGGTTATAAACCAGTTGCCTCTTAATATGGTGTTTCAAAACTTAAGAAAGGTGCATCCTATGATCAGAAACCATAGTATAAGGCAAGGTTGGTTGCCAAGGATTTACTCAAAGGAAGAATAGAACTCAGAATTTCCTCCAGTGTCAAAAAAACTGTTAGGGTTGATGCCTTAAATCTCGTAGGGTCCTGTATTTGTAAACACGTGTATGAACAAACATTTTGATGTAATATTGAGAATTTCTTCACTATTGTTTGAAATATGAGATATTTTTGGTTGCTATAACTACAAACAATAAACTAAAATCCTGGTTATCGTTGTACTTAAGCATGTATGTGGAGACATACAATGGATCATTTGCCTTAAGTGATAACTAAATGATCTGTGGTATAATGGATAAAGAGGGAACCTTTTTCCTGGTGACATTACGGATACACCGCTATTTAGTATGTTACAAGTGTTGTATAAGTTACTAGAAATGTCTGCATCTATCATTCATGTGGACAGTGAAGCGAGGGTATTTTTATAAAAGGAGTTTGTTATAAGATCGGACTACGAAATGTTTAGTTCTGTTATATAACGTTATTTCATGACAAAGACTTGCATTTACTAGATGACCATAGGTAACAATGACCTTAATCCTGAGTGAGTTGGAAACTCTTGCCTATGAAGGCGTCCTTTGATTTGCATGTGCAAATGGCCAGATCGCCGACTCAAACCTACCATTTAGGAATTCGTCTGATTGGGGAGCTGGGAACTCAGCATTACAGACGGAGTTCGCTCCTTTCTCAAAACAAGGTGTAGATATATTGCTCCTTAAGAGCTGATTTAGGTTTAACAATGTGTGGCCTACCTTCTCATGCTCGAGAATGTTCACTCATAGTAGGACTATGATTATTGTTTATTAGAGGATTCGTGTGTACTTAAATTTAGTATATAACTACAAGGCCAAAACAGTAAATTAGTCAATTTTACTTACGAGCGATTTGTGATGGTTATCGTACTGTTGATTGTATATCCATAGACACAGAAATATATCTGTAGTGCGAAGAGTACAGTTTTGGTCTTTAGTAGAGTGCCTGACAGTTAAGGATGTGGATATCGTGATTAAAGAGTTTAGTCAATTAATTCACGTACCGTTGGAACTTCAGCTACAGGTTCTATAAGTCACCTTGTAGCTTAAGGATTCAAGTTGAGAATCAGTTTTTGGGTTAGTTTAAGTGTTCAAATTAACAAAGGAAATTTGATTATTTATGATATAATAAATTGATTGAATTATATTGATATAATTGATTTGATGTATTACATACTATAGTTGGAGGAATTAATATAAATATGATTAATAAATAAAGAGAATAACTATGGTTAAATATTAATATGATGTATATAAAACTATAGGTTATAAATATAATATGATAAATTAGTTATTATATTTATTTATAATAAAACAATATTATGATTATTATTGGTGGTTATTTTCTCCATTAATCATTGCAAGTGGGAAGTTTCTTTCTGTTTTAATAACTGAAATAAAATTGAAAATTGTTTTCATTTTTCTTGATCGCAAGATTAATCGCATACCAATTAATTGAGTGAAAGAAATTATTGATAGCCCTTGAGTGAATGTACGATCGAGTTTACTAATAACGACTGCCTCTCGTTTACTAGACGATCGAGTACCCTATCTATACGATAGACATTTTAATTCTCCCACTTACTTGATCGCTTAACTGCTCGTATACTTCCTCCTTCCTTTACCAAATTCACACAGAGCCCACACCTTCTTGATTCTCACACCGAGAATACCAAGGCAACCGATTGTAGTGTTGAGTGTTGTTGTCATGAATCGAAATCGAGTCTTACTCATTTGTTGAGGATCAGACAGTTCGGAATTGCACTGGTTGTTTCTGTGTTCATGCTCATTGATTCAAGTTTTCTGGGACCTTACTAGTGTAGATCGAGAGTTACTTGAAAGAAGAGTTTTCAAAGGTATGTCACTCGATTTCCTTTGTTATTAATTGAATAGCATTGTAATTTACTCTGTGATGCATAACTGTTTCTTGTATGTTTGTAAATGCTTTATTCTTTCACAATGAATTGGAATGATCCTGCTTTCGCTCAATATTCTTTTATTTAAGAGTTCCTTCACAAACCTCCATAAGACTTCTCTTATCCCTGGTTGCTCAAATAACTTAGAATTGTATCAACTAGATGTGAAAACTTGCCTTCATGGACATCTAGAAGAGACAATCTATTATGACGCAACCTAAGGATTTGATGTCAAAGGAAACGAAAATATCTATTGTTTATCAACAAGTCAATCAATGGTTAAAACAATCACCCAGGTGCTGATATTAAAGGTTCAATAACTATATTTCTAGCATCGAATTCAAAAGAAGTTCATTTGATATTATGTGTTTATGTAAATACAGGTTCCTACAAGGACAAGGTTTACCTACTCATATAAGTGGATGATATGTTACTGGCAAGTAGGTCCAAGGAAGATCTAACCGTATTAAGAACCTCTTTAAAGGGAGTTGATATGAAGGACTTGGGAGAAGAAAGGCATCCTAGAAATTGAAATCCTAAGGAACAGGAAGAGTCTGTTTTAAGCATCAATCAGTTTAATATTGTGAGAATCCTAAAAAGGTTCAATATGAGTGTGTAAACTTGTAAGCTTGCCTATTGCTCGGCACTTCAAGTT
Source organism: Benincasa hispida (assembly GCF_009727055.1). Lineage (NCBI taxonomy): Eukaryota > Viridiplantae > Streptophyta > Magnoliopsida > Cucurbitales > Cucurbitaceae > Benincasa > Benincasa hispida. The sequence goes on along the minus strand of NW_024064931.1, from coordinate 48,380 downwards.
ATCCCCAGCCAACTCTTCTAAAAAATCTATCAAAACATAAAAAAACAGATATCAATCATACCCTATAATCAGGCATACAAAGCCTAAGTATTTAATTATCTACCAGACCTGATCTCTCATATTCAACTAGTCTTTTAGTAAAATATGTCTAACCTAGGTAAGAGACATTGGAGGCTACTAAATGATCCTAAGATACTTAGTTTGGTCTAAAAAATCAGACTAGTCTACCAAAAATCAGTTGAACCAAACTTAGAACTATATGGATATATGAATGCGGACTATGCTTGTATTTAGACAAAAGGGGTCACTAACAGGTTAACTATTCCTTTATGGTCCTAATCTAATCAGTGGAAAGCAACACTACAACCTACACGTAGCTTTATCTACAACAAAAGCTGAATATATGGCTTAATAGAAGCAATTAAAGAGGCATTTGGCTTAAAGGATTGTTGAAAGACTTTGGAATAAATCAAATAGTGGTAAAACTCTATTGTGACAACCAAAGTGTTATTATTTATCCCAAAATCCACAATACCACACTAGAACTAAACACATTGATATATAAGTATCATTTCATCAGAGACAAAGTAGAGAAAGAGGAAATAGAAATCTTAAAGGTTCACATATCAGAGAATGCACTAACATGTTGACAAAGCCAGTTTCAAAACTTAAATTGTCAAATGTCTAGAACATATTGGTTTCGAACTTCTAGACACATGGTAGACAGAATGGTCAGAATCAGGAAGATCAGAAGATTGCAAGCATTAGAGTCAATAGAGAATTTTGAAGAAACTATGACTCAAATACCTCAGTTAGTTTAGTTTATAACTAATTTTATCTTGTAACGGTCTATTGGTATATGTATAAAATACCATTGATCAGAACACAAACAGATAGTTCATAAGTTCTATTTTTCTACAAATAAAACAAAGTTGTACACAATCTTCAAAGTAAAAGAAACGTGAATCTTCTCGTGGACGTAGGCATATTGGTCGAACCACGTAATCATGTGTGTTTCTCTTCTTCATTAATCTTATTCTTTTGATCAACATCAATCTTTCTGCAAATCGCGTAAACACAATTGCTATCAAATCGAATCAATTTCAGAGCATTAAGTTGAATCGCGCATCAATTTCTTCTATCGAGTAGCATCGGATCAGTCGTTTTTATCTTTGCGTTGCTTCGAGTAAAGATCAAGACTCATCGAGTAGAGCGATGTATAATCAACACTCATCGTGTTCCATCGAGCAAACAAGAAAAAACTCATTGAGGATAGAATGGAATTTTCATCGAGTATCGAGTAAAACTTATCGAGCATCGATATCTAGCATCGAGGATTTTACAGATCTTTCTCAACCATTTCTTCATCATCTCAGTGTTGAACTTGAGTAATTGGGCTAGAAAAGATTGAATACAAAAACAAAAACCCTTAAAACATTCATTAATTAGGGAAATTAATTCTGAAATTTTTCTATTTTCCATAAAAAAATTATCCCAAGATTACAAACATTTAGTTAAAGAAGTGAACACTTTTAAACCAATTTATAAACCCATTTTAAATGCTCAGTGCAAAACAATCTTTTTAAAGAAAAACTAAGAACCAATGTTAACATTTAATGATGAAATTGTTTGGTAAACTTTTTGTGCAAAAAGATCCAATTTAAATGCTAAAACGGTCCCTAAATTGCAAGAAATTTAAAGCTGTAATTCTGGAAAAAAAAAAAAAAAAAAAAAAAAAAACTACACTTTTTCAACACTTTAAATCATGATTAAAAAACCCTAAAACAAGAAACTTTGATTAAGAAAAATAGCAGAACCAACAATAAAAATTTTAGAGAAAAGATTAAAAATGTATCGGATATCAAGTTGGTAATGTGAAAAAAAAATGCTTTTAAAAACCCATAGTTGCCTAGAGAAAAAACTTTTTAAACCCTTTCTCCAAATCTCTCTGCCTATGATTGAAAAGTTGATGAATTTATAGATAATATTGATGAATGGAATAAATCAAAGTTGAATATTTTGCTTGATAAAGTTGATGTGAATACTATTAAATCTATTTCCATGTGAAAGACTCCTAGTAAAGATATTTGAGTTTGGCACTATTCTTAGATGGTAAATATAATGTTAAAAATGTTTCCGCCTTACTTTTTCAACAAATTTCCCTCTTCTTCCTCTAATCCTCACCTCTTAATCTTAAGTTGGAAAACACTTATAGAAGCTCCAGAACCACAATAAAATTAAATTCTTTATGTAAAATATATGAAATTGCATACCTACTAATGTGTCTTCTCAACAAAGGTATTGATTATCCTCCATTTTGTCCCTGCTGCAAAAAACAAGAATGAACAAGTCTTCACGCTCTCCTTCTTTGCAATCGAGCAAAGAAAATCTGGAATAACATTTTACCTTCAGTATCATCCCTTTCCTTCAATTCTGGAATGGAAATTGGGAATGGCTCAATGCTCGATTTATGGTGTTCAATCTTATCCCATTTGATTATCCCTTTTGTACTGTTTGTTTTGGAACGATAGGAATGCTATTGTACATGACAAGCCTATCCAGTTGTCACTTTGAAGATCAGCTAGATGCAGCTTGGTCTTCCAATGATTCTTCATCGCGATTTGGGGTCATCATCAGACACAACTTCGTAATATTGTGGCAGCTTCTTATGGTTCTGGCTTTCTTCAAAACCCTCTTCAAGCGGAATTAGCTCTATCCATCATGGTATCTAATATGAAGCCTCATCATCTTCTTATTGAATCTGATTTCTCAATCTTGTTAGGCTTGAAATTAGGGTTTGGTGTGATAAAATTCAAATATTTCTTCAGCACCTTTCTTCTCCATCAATCTCCCATATTTCAACATCGTGTAACAATGTAGACTCACTTTCTCGCTTCCTTCCATGTTAGATTCATTTTTTCCTTATTTTGAAATAGTTCTTTTTCCTTATGGTTCTTTTCTTTAAATAAGGTTGCTATTAATGTCTCTGTATTTTCTTCCCCTCTTAATATTTTTTTTTTATTTACAAATAATATAATATTAAGAAATTGGTTAAATGATAATCTTTTTTGTTTTTGTTTTTTTTTCTCAAATTTATAATGAATATGCTAATGGATAATAATTTCTTTTTTTCCTTTTTGACAAAACAACCAGGGAAGTATCAAAATTCATTTTGAATGCCAAAAATAAATAAGAAAAAGAAAAAGAAACAACACAAATTTAATTCACCACTTGAGATTTTGATTTTTTATAGTTACTTTTTTCGGATACGTACTTTGCACGCATTTCACAACATTGAAAATGAAATATGTACATTTATAAACTAAAAAATAGTATTATATTTATATAATTAATTTTTTTCTTTATTTTAATTTTCATATTATTCCGAAGAAATTTGAACTAATATGCTTTTCTAAAACTTTTTAAGTTTTCAAATTTAATTTTTGATCTCTTAGATTAAATCTTTGATAATAATAGAACAAACAAACTAATAATATTTGTATTTATAAAAAGAAACATTAAAATAAAATTTAATAAATTATATTAGAAATAAAAACCTATTTATAATATATTTCTAACTACTTTTTAACTTCCTTTAAGAATAAGAAAAGACTATTCTTTTTTTTATAAAAAAAAAAATTGATATTCCATCTAAATCTCAATTCACTGGAGAGAGAAAAAAAATAGCATACTTTAAACAAATAAGAAAATGAAGGTGTGATACCTATGTACCGTTAGTCTTAAAAAAACAAAAAAAAAAAATACGGAAAAACTTTTTAAAAAAAATACCACAAGTAGAAAAATTGTAAACGATGCATACTCTGCCGCTTAAAAAAAAATAAAATGTGGCAATAGTGCTTAATAATTTTTTTTTATAAAAAAACTTAAATGCTAACAAAATCTATAATTAAAAAAAAATGGGGGAATAGATTAACAAAATTAATACCAAAACAAAAAAGAAAAAAAATAAGAAAAGGAAGATGAGATATACGATAAAAATAAAAGTTTTATCCAACTCTTAAGGGAAGAAATTTAGATATATTTTTTTCAAAAAAAAAAAAAAAAACCTTTATCTAACACGTAATAGATATTGTTTAGATATAAATTTTGAAGTGATTTTAACATTTTTAAAATACGGTCAAACATGTTTTTAGTCATTGAAAATTAAATTAATGTAATACCAAATACCAAATTTTATTCGACTTGACTATGGATATTTTCTTTTCAAATGAATTTTTAAGTTAAATTATTTATTTATTTATTTATTTATTTATCCAACGGTTGGAAGATGGAATAATCTTTAATTTTGAATTAAAATATCGATTAATAAAAGTTTCAAACTTTTTGAAACGAATGTTTCATTTCTTTCAATTAATTAATTAAAAAAAACAAGCATAAAGGACGACAAGAATGGAAGGATGCGATTCAAAGTGCACAAAAGAACAAAAGCCAACTCCAATGTCCAAATTCTATCTTTTATAATATATATTTTTAATTTGTGTCTATTTTAGAATTAAGTGAATAATTAGAGCTTTTGAACAAAAATATGTGCGCACTCTTGAACTATTTACAAAAAATAAGCAATTTTTTAAAGGTAATTGTTTTAATTTTAAATGACAAAATACATATAAATATTTTCGAATATAGTAAAATATTTGTATGTATCACTATCTATCATTAATAGATATTGATATTTTACTATATTTATAAATAGATTGACTCATTTTTTTATATTTGAAAATAACCTTATTTTTACAATAGATTTACTTGCTAATTTAACGATAATTTAGTAGGAAAATAAGTCATCTAAAAATAGATGAATAAAAATTTAAAAAAAAAATCCTCTTTTTAACTTATCATTAGTCAATTTTAAGAATAGTAAGAGCGTCTTATTATGAGTAAGAGTACCTTATCACAAGTCAATTTTAAGAATATTGAATTAATCTGAAGAGTTATTACTTTATCATGAATCAATCTAAAACGGATAAAAGTCAATTTTAAACCAAAATCAATTAAAGAAAAATTAAACGACAAATACCAAATTGAAAGAAACAAAAATGTATTTAATATTTCAGTAAATTATTTTGCATAAAAAATTGAATGAGTGGTCTTGAATTTCTTTTATTTGAATTACAAACTTCTTCGTCACTAAAATAGTTCAACTTGATTTGGCGAAATAGACGTCTTTTATCTCTAAATTTTAAATCACGTAGACGAAATATGATGCATTTACTACTGCTATTCACCTATTCTTAAAAAACTCGAACGTTAAAAAGTTGTATTTGAAAATTAAGGAGATGAAACACATATATTCTTAAAAAATGGAGAATTAAAAACAATAAAGTTTGTTAGGGAAAGAAAAAAAGAGAAGCAAAATGGTAGAAGTTTAGAGAATGAGTTCCAAAAGACGAAGTGTATTAAATGCTGCGTCTGCAATCCCCACCCACCTTCGCCCAAAAAGTTATCTGCCCTAATTCCTTCTTTCTCTTCTTTCTTCTTCTTCTTCTTCTTCTTCCTCACTAATGGCTTCAACTTCAATTCCTTCTTCTTCTTCTTCTTCTTCTTCTTCTTCTTCAATTCCTTCTCATTCTCCATGTCCTCTCCTTCTTCCAATTACTCCTTCTCCAGGATCGGCCTCGGCTACTCCATTGCCATAGCCCTCGCCTTCCTCGTTCTCCTCTCTGCCCTTCTCCTCGCCTTCTACGTCTGCTGCCGCGCCTCCCGCTCCCGCAACCTCCGCCGCCCACCCCCTTCCTCCGCCCCTCCTGATGCCGGTATCATTCTCCCCCAGATCATCTTCGTCGCTGAGGACGACGCTGCTCCAGATCGCGACGATGACAACGGCGTCGTTGGCCTCGACCAGTCCGTCATTAACTCTTACCCTAAATTCCCTTTCTCCAGAGATAAATCCATGGCTGGAGCTAATTGTGTCTGTTCCATCTGTCTCTGTGAGTACAAGGACGCCGAGATGCTCAGGATGATGCCTGAGTGTAGACACTACTTCCATCTCTGTTGCATCGATGCTTGGTTGAAGCTTAATGGCTCTTGTCCGGTTTGCCGGAATTCGCCGCTTCCGACTCCGCTTTCCACTCCTCTTCAAGAGGTTGTTCCGCTCTCTCAATACATGGCGGATAGGCGAAGGAGATGAGGACTCATTCATTGCAATAGGTTCTTCTTTTACTTCTCCTCTCTTGATTTCATATTCCCTGTTTGTTTTTTTGCCTGTTTTCACTTTTAGGAATTGTAAATTCTTTGGTTAGATGCTGAGTTTTTTCTTTTTCTTCTGAATGTTCTGGGAACTGTTCGACCCATACATGAAATTTTCAATTTACCTTTTGAGCAATTCGCTGAGTAGTCATGAATCAGTATTCTTGTGTAGATCTGATAGTGTTGGATTCAGTTATTCGAAAAAAATTGAGACAAGAAGAACTTTTCCATTTCTCTTCCTTTTTGTGTGAAAAAGTTGGCTTGACCCATCTCAAGGGTCCTCTTTAATTTCCACTGTTCTCTTCTTAAGCTGGCCCAGAATGTCTTGTTGCTCCACTTTTTCCCTTTTAAATTTTCAACTCCATCATCATTTGGTAATGGGTTGGTAAGCGTGCAAATAAATTCCTATTGTTTTCCCCTTTTCATTTTAATAAACCTGTTGACATTGAAAACTGAAACTGTTGATGGGGTTTTCAACTCCATCATCATACCTCTGTTGGAGATAGTGATTCCTCTGTTTTCAAGTTGGAAATGAAAGAAGAACTAGAAGGGTTTTAGTGTAGATGTGAAGAAGAAGAAGAAGAAGAAGTTGGAATCATTGGCTGATTTTGGGATGGTTTTGTGTATGATTTTAAGGAATTTTTAAAAGGACTGATACACGCTTGAGGTTGAAGTTCACTTTAGAATTTGCTTTTGTTCTGTTTTACCCCTTTAACTGTGAGGGATGAGTGATGAGTGATGAGATTATGATATCCATAGGCATCTTGGTCACCTTTCCCGAGTTCAATTATGAATCCCTTGATTTCACTGCTTTTTCTCTGCAAATTTCAGACAGGAATGTTGTTGCCTTCAACTTTATGTTTGGGAAGATCTATTTTTTATTATTTGCTTAAATTTTATGTACTTTATAAGTCAATTCTAGCTTGTTCTTGAGCACTCCAAATGTTTAGTAGGTCTGGAACAATATTGCTTCTAATAGGTCTCAACTTATTAGACATTTTCAATATTCACAAAATTATTTGGCACAAGTTAAAAGCAGTGATTTTTTTTTTTCGACACTAAGTTCTAGCCCGTGAAACTTGAAGGACATTGAATAAGCCAATAACTTTTGGTATAATATTGGAACTTCAAAAACTTATTAAGACCAATTTTTAGAACTTCAAGAACCTTTTTAGATAACTTTTTTTTGTCAATTCCAAATTAATTTTCTAAATAACTTGTCGCTATAATTGCAAATATTGAATTTTTTTTTTTTTAATATAGGTGAGCGAAAAGATAATTGCTTTAATTCTAACTCACTCCCTCTTCTTTAGTAATGTAAGGCTTTTTTTTTAATTAATAATAAAAAATAAAAATGGGATGTTGAATTATTAATATTTATTTAAGAAATAGTTTTAGAATTATTTAAAATAGTAGATAGTTTTTGAATGAAATAATTTCTAAAATAAGCTCGATTGTTTTTTTTTTTTTTTTTAATGAGTTAAATAGGGAAAGAAATGTGCATGGAGAAATCGATGAGATGAAATATATAGGCAAAACCGTTTTGACAGTTTTACTTTGGATCTCATTTTCTAATTTCTGGTATGATATCCTTAAAAAAGTACACGGAGAGGTAAATTAGTAATTAAAAATAAAAATTATATTTTTATTTTTATTTTTTATTTAAAAAGAAAAAAGAAAAGAAAAAAAAGCACAAAGTTAGCAGTGAAAATAAGGTATTGTGAGGGGCTAAAAATAAAACATTGAATCTTCTTGATTAAGCACCTATGAATTGTTACCATTAAATGCACATCTAAATGCCAATTTGTGTGTAACTTAAAAAAAAAATTGCTTATAGCTTTTCTTAAAAAAAGAAATGGTAATAAGAGTTCATTTCAAAATAGGAATTTGTTTAAATCTTATGTTGGTGGTCATCGGGGATTGAACTCATGATCTCTTTAACCCTTCATCAAAGCCATGCCCCTCTATTTACTACTAGAAACTCATGATGTTTAATGATGTTCGTCTTTTTCAAGTAAATAATTGAATTCTTGGCCAAATTCTAAAAACGGAACCTAATTTTTAAAAATTAATGTTTTTAGTTTTCAAAACTTGCATTTTGAAAACACTTCTAAAATGTAGACAACAAATCATAGAAATCAACAAGTGGAAGTAGTGTTTATTGGCTTATTTTTCAAAACTAAGATCTAAAAATAAAACTTGGGGTCTTAGATCTTGTTTGGTAACCATTTGATTTTTTTTTTTTTTTTTTTTAAAATTAAGCATATGGACACTGCTTCTACCTTTAAATTTCTTCCTTGTTATCTACTTTTTTATCAATGGTTTAACAAATCAATCCAAATTTGGAAAACTAAAAAAATAGTTTTTAAAAACTTTTTTTTATTTCTGAAATTTGGCTAATAGTTCAATCATTGTACTTAGATGTAAATCAATGTTAAAAATTGCAAGGAAATAGACTTAATTTTCAAAAACTAAAATTTATAAATGAAATAGTTATCAAATCGGTTTTAGTTTTTAGTGTTTGACTTTTGAAAAATAAGCTTAAAAACCCTACGTTAAACTATGGGTTGTTTTGGTCACGCTTTGATAAGCATTTGATTTTTTTTTTTTTTTTTTTTAAATTAAGCTTATAAACAATGCAGTTTTCAAACATAAATTTATATGTTTTGTTACCTAGTTTCTACACATATTTTTAAAAACCAAACCAAGTTCCAAAAACTTTTATTTTTTTATAATTGGATTAATAATTCAAATATTTTTTTAACAAAAATGAATAACTATAGTAAAAAAAAAAAAAAAACTAAAAACTAAAAACGAAATTATTATCAAATATGCTCTTTATTTTCAAATTTTTATAAATATTTTTAAAATCAAGTCAAGTTTAAATTAAAAGCTATTTTAGAATTTGGTTAAAACTTCCTAAAAAATCATTCATGAGAAATCAAAGAAAGAAAAAGGATCAAAAGTGGCCAAAAGTGTGCAAAAGCACTTGCAAACAAAATATATATTTAGTTCCATTGAATTATTGAAATGAAGTTCAATTTTGTTGAAAACAATAAATGACATGGGTGTTAGCTACAACTACAAGAAGATACCAAATTGTAATTAATGCTCATAATATTGTCATATGTAGATGTGCTAAAAATGATATCTCAACTCAAAACTCTGTCTCCAATTTCAAAGCCCAATAAGCATCAAAGCAATCACCTCTTCACTTACTTGTCTTGTGGCACTTCAATGCTCATGGCTCTTCCACTCAACTTCTCCACCATCCTCTTCCTTTATTACCCATTAATGATTAACTACTTTAATTATTCTTTAATATCTTTTCAATCAATTCATAATAGTTTACATTTTTTTTTATATACAATTTTTGTTTTAAATCAACTCTCAAACTTATATATAAAAATAGAAATGCATATATTACGAGAAATTTGTGATGAATAACAAAAAAAAAAAGAGTCTAAAAGAAAAACCGTTGAAGAAAAACTTTAAGTTCCGTCGGATAAAGATTTTGTTTTTTGTTTTTGTTTTTTAAAATTAAACCTATAAACATTACTTTTATCTCTATTTTCTTTATTTATTATCTACTTTTTACCAATTGTTTAAAATACAAGCCAAAATTTGAAAATTAAAAAAGTAGCTTTTAAAAAGTTATTTTTGTTATTGAAATTTAGCTAAGATTTCAACCATTGTACTTAATAAAGATGTAAATGAGGAAGTACGCTCAATTTTCGAAAACAAAGAAAACGAAATAATTACCAAACGGGGACTTGGATATTCAAAATTATAGCTACTACAAATAAATTTCTTAAAAATAAATAATTAAAGAAAAAACTAGTTATTATTATTTTAGGCCAAAAAAAAAAACCTAGTTTAGTTGGTTATATGTCCAATAGCAATTAACTTGTGGCCCATTAGACATTTTTACACTAAAAGCCCAACCCAAAGTGACTATTTAAATGACAAGTTCAACTTCAAAGGGCACTTATTCCAGCCACATGTCTTAAAAGTGTCCATCCTAAGCCTTAAACAACCTAACTTCAAAGGCCCAGCCCAATCTAACTATTTTCCCATTTCTATTATCATTTAAAGTTTTAAACATATTAGATAAACACTCGAGACAGTTGCAAATATAGTAATCATATCTAAAGTATTAGCAAATATAATACAATATAAAAAAGTTTGCAAAAACAGCAAAATTTAGATCCAGTTGTTAGAGTATGTGATAAACTTTGTCGCTGATAGACTTGAAGATATGTTGCGTTAAATATTGATGAAGAATAATGTGCTCCTACAAATTTTCCTAAATTAAGTGCAAGTATAAACTTAATGAAGGTGTCTTGGTGAGAACCAAGGTCGAACAAAGGAACTTTGTACTTAAAATAAATATTAAACTTAATGATTGAAATGGGTGCATACATAGGTTAATCTAATGAATGCGTTGATAAGTGTTTGTACAACTAAATTGATGAATTAATTACAAGTGATGGTGAAAATGGAGGAAGGTGAATGGTGAAAGTTGTAGTAGAGATATGATGCGTTGAATGTGAGTGTGTGATGGTGATACGTTGAGTGATAGAAATACAACACAGATGAAGCAGTGTGCGTAAAAAAGGGGTTGAAACTTAGTCGATGAAGTAGGGGTATGAATGTTTACTAATATTCTCTTAAGTAATGCATAAGTATCAGTTTATGTCTTTAACTTATAAAATGATGAACTCACCTCCTAGTGTTTCAAACCACATTTACCACATCTCTAGAATGCATGCTTAAGTTAATTTTGACAAAAAGAGAGTTGACTTTATCTCTAAAGCTATTTATTTTTCTTATTTAATAAGTTCCACAGCCACTTGCTCTCTCGAATAGTTTGCTATTTCTACTTAAATCGATTGGTCATATGGATTCAAGCAATGGATTAAGCACACATCAAACAAGATGAACTTCACTTATCAAAACTTACGAGAATGCTAATTCATTATTCCCAACTCATTAAGAAGTTAGTTGCTCATGATGGAGAGAAATGAAAACATTGATGAATGAGAATAAAGAGTTTCTCAATCTCAACATCTTAATTCAAATTCAAAGTAAAAAGAAAATAGAGTAAAATATAGAGATGGAAGTGTCAAGCCATCAATTGCATTGTCTTGCTCCCTTTGGCTCTGATGATGGTTGTTTCACTGTAGTGATAATGGAGGTTAATGGTGCTCTCATCCTTATTAAAGAAGAAGTCTAAGCTCTCGCTCAAAGTTCCTCAAAGAGAAGTTGAGAGATTGAAGATAATGGAGGAAAGAATTAGGCAGAGTTTCGATCAATCTCTTGACAAAAAGTCTGACACTTGAATTGAAGATCAATGGGTTATTTATATGCATCAAGTGGGAGGTTTTCAATTTCTTTCTAATGATTATCTGACACCTCTGCATTTAATTCCATGCCCTGCCATGCCGATTTCATTGCGTCACCGATTCATCTATTCTACGACGAATATCTCAAATCAACTGCCAACTTACATCTTGATTAGGCTATCACCGCACATGCGTTTGTTGTTTCTGTCTCTTCATGTTTTAGTTTAACACATGAGTCTTCTTTGTGTGCAAGATGATGTTGATATGATCTTTTTGTGCGTCCAATGGTTGCAGGTTTTATTTCTTTGTTAAATTCAGCCTCTTTTCATTAATCTTGCATTCAAATGTGTTAGATTTTATAATTTTTAGTTATTATGTTTTGTAGTTGCTTGAACACAAAGTTTACTTATTTACATGATTTTAATTTCAAGTTAATGTATTTTTCACTAATTATTCTAAATAAAGAGCTACAATAACTTGTATTTCTACAAGTTTTCACACCCCCAAGTTTAGATCAATGCTCGTCCTCGAGCATTTATTCAAAGGCTTAGCGTACATCTCAACTCAAATTTATGCATTAACTTAACCTTTCAACATGCTTCCTAGTTTGAAATTCATAGACCAGCAACTAATTTCAAATTCTTATTAACTTTTCTATAAAAAATATTTCCTAAACTTTAAATGCTGTAGACTCATTCTCAAAATTTTCTTACTCATTTTCATGCATTCTTATTTCTTCTTTCAGTAATGCTCTCATGGTTTATAAACATAAAATCTCTCTTTGTTACTTTTTATTTTACAAAGTACACTTTATTAATAGATATGTGTTGATTCGGATTACCTACCTTCATTTTGGTTTGCCCTCACGGATGTCATATAGACGATCAACTACGAGCAAGTGTCATTTTCAACTTTAACTCTTGTCTTAGCTAAAATTTTATTTTAGCTCAAACATTGGAGTTGCATAATTTATTTGTTTCGTTTCTGCATTGATCCTAGTTTACCCATCTTCGTTTTGGTTTGCCCACACGACCTTCATGCAAGCATCCAACTATGAACAAGTGGCATTCACAACTAAACTCTTAACAAGCTGGTTTTCCTTGCACTGACAGTGGAGTTTTTATTTTATTTTAATTTAATTTAATTTTTATAAGAAATATAAGTAATAAAGAGATTTCTATGAATTTGAAAAGATTAGCTCAAACCTCTCCTACCCCAAATTTTGAAGGCAGCAAAGTCCTCACTTTGAAATCGAGTTATGAGATTTCCTTAGAAAAATTTTGCAAAAGATGTTTAAGGTAAAGCTTGCGCACATAGTACATTCAATAAATGTTTCCTAAGGAATTGATCCCAAAACTTTATACTAATGCCTATCTTGAAGAATCTAAAGATTGGTCAGCATAAGTATTATCATTGAGGTCATAACGCAAATGCATAAAAATAAGGAGAAACACTAAGGCACAATAAATAAGTACAAGAGATAAATATAAGGGAAATTAGAGAAGAAAAATGTATTAACTTGAGATTGTATTCATTGTAAATAGTGAAATACAATGCGTTCAAAATTACAAAATATAGAATAAAAAGAAACAATAAACACAAATACCCTCAAATTAATCTTCCCCAATGTCGGTATCATCGTTGGGCCCAGGCGGAGCATTTTCATCTAGAAATATTAGGGGTTGCTGGAGAGATGAAGGAATGATAGGAGCTGGAATGCACTGCACAAAAACTTCATGAATGTAATTCATCAACGCACAAAAATTGCTCATTTTGCCTCTGAGCCTGACATCGAGAAAATTCCCTACTCTGTTTGTTGTCACATAAGCTGATCTTGCTGCAGCATTTGTCGTTGAGCAATTTCCCTCAGCTCATTATGTTGATGCACGGATGCATCATGTTGGCGTATAAGTGCTTCTTGTTGATGACCCAACAAGCCAAGGCACCCACACTTTACATAATTTGTCTGGGCCAAGTATTAGTGAGATAAGAAGATACTTGACGCAGGTAAATGAAGCACGTTGGCACAACTTTCCTCACGAACCCAATGCTGATTATGTTGATATGGATATGGATGAGCTTTACCAATATTTGCATGATGAAATAAACTTTTTTGCTGGTAGACTTGAAGATGCATAGAATGAGGCAAGTGACAAATGAGTAGGAAGACGGGTGATTGAGGGCATGGAATTGGCATGGATGGTGAGAATTATGATTTTTGAAGTTTCTTAACAAATTGTTAGAAATGATAAGGTTAATAAATAATGAAGATGATGGTGATTGAAGTTAATTATTGGAATTGAAAAACTTAACAAATAGTTACTTGATATTTAATGAAATAAAGTTTTACTTAGAGAACAATGTTGAGAAAATAATAACTTTTGAGGACAAGCTTTCTTTCTCTTTCAAAGCATGCACACATATGGGGAAAAAAAAAAGAAAACTCATACCTTATCAATTAGAAACTAAGCTCCCTTTATAAAGAGATAGGAAGCTTAGACTAGACAACACTTGTGACATTTGAAGAGACACGTTAAAACACATCATAAACAAAATATCTACATATAAGGGTTTATAGACACCTTATTACAAAAGATGACGCCTTAAAAGCTTATATGACGTCTATATATTTTGATGTTTTTGTCTTAGTCTACTAGTATGTGAAATGTTTGTCCTCTAGGTATCTTGATCTGTTGCTTTTGTTTATGTGTGGATGTATGTTAGAAACGGCAGGACCCTCAAAACGACGAACAATAAACCGTCAAGGCACGGCGGTCAAGCAAAGAGAAAAACCTATAAAACAGAAACTCGTTATAGGCTGAGTCGCAGAGCTCGCTCTCTTTAAGACATTTCGTGGCTCTGCCCTAGTGTGCAAGCAGGTCTGAAAAATGCCACATCGTCTCCAGGATAAAACAGCAAAAAAAACTAATCGAAAATGCGCCGTTACTGATCGGAACACACACCCTTGCTAAACTCACTGATCGGAAAGCTAAGATGATGGAGGAGAATTGTACGTTTTCGAACTGCTAAAGGCCAGGCCTTTTATAGGCCTTCAGCGTCGAACCGTAGGGAGTGAAAAAGGCTTTCCACCTCAGAACGTGCGCAGACGGAACGAAATTGGAGGACGAATGTGGACGGATCGGGCGGATGAACGCGGAACGAACTGCGGAATGCGAATTGGAGTACATAAAGGAGACTCCCAATACCAAATTTTCCAATGTGGGATTCTCCAACCAAAAAGATTGGTTCCCTCTTGTTTTGAAAGTTAAGTTTTCACCCAACAACGTGAGACATGAATTATGCAAATTTGTCTTATTCTTCTTATTCTTGGACATTGGATATAGCTTCTTCTTGAGTGGTAGTAGAACGAAATAAAATTTGTTAAATGATATTATTAAGCTCATCTTCATATGTCACTTGAGCAATGACAACCATCAATCTTGATTTTTGAGTCATAAATTAATGGCTTTCTTAAAACTTGGATTTCTATTAATGATAGACTCTATCACTGATAGATTTTGCTATATCTATAATTCTTTAAGAATGTTGAATTGATGGTTTTTTTAAGACTTGACTTTCTACTAATGATAGATTTTATCACTGATAGATTTTGCTATATTTACATTCCTTTAAAAATGTGGCTATACACGTAATTATTAGTCTTTAAAAGTGCAAGCCCTTGCAATTATCTTAGATCTCTTCCACGTTTGTTGTCGTTGCAAGCCCTTTGCTGGGCTTGACCTTCGAAACATTTCTCTTGACTTGGTCTTGCTTTTCAATCTAACTTGTGTAAAAGATCCTCGTACTAGTGTGATGTCAAGCCTACCACACTCCAATGACTAAGTTAGTGTTGGAGCGTATAGATCAGCTAAGCATACAAAAAGTAAGTTCATGGCTCTTTTTTAGAGATTACTTACCCTTCCCCTTTGGTGTTGGCGCATGGGGCTATTTATAGGCTCTCCTCCAACACTCGACTTTGATTACGTGTAACACCGACGATTTCGGGGTTGTTTTTAGTGCTCGAGATTACAGGGTGTTATATTGAGTGCAACTCAAATATTTTTTATTGGCATATATTTACCGGCTCGATCGGTTGACTCAAACTCCAAGGACTGACTTTTTTTAGAATATACATTCCTCTTTGCCTCCTCATGATACCCTATGGGTTTGGGCCCATCTAGAGATGTCTACGGGGCAAGGTGTTCCCATCCCCGTCTCTGCCCCCTATTCCATTCCTCGTCCCCACGAGTTTTCCCGCGGGGAACGAAGTGAGAATCAGGTTCCCTACGGGGAAAAAAATTCCTTACCTTTATTTTTTTCTGACAATTCTTTTTTAAATTTCAATTAAAAATATTTTTTTATTTACAATTTCTTAAACATTTTCAATACAATTTTCATTTTAATGAAATATTATCAATTTTGCTAATAAAAATAATAATACATATGCAATTTGAAAAGTGTTGGGTTTTATGTCCTAAAAACTCGCAATTTGTAAAATGATAAACATTTTCTATTATAAATATACTTGTTATTGATCTCATAAATTGTATGAAAGTCTAAATCCAGTCAACTAAGATCCATGACTATTGTATGAGTACTTGAACTTTATGTGGAGACATAAAAGTGGATTGAGTTCAAGTAAATAGTCAAAATGATCTATGGTACATGAATGAGGTTGGGTACCTAGTGACGGTAGATTAGAAGTCAAATTACTCGACAACTAAAATCCCTTGGACGCGATATGCGATGCATGTTCTTAAGGTGTGCGTTGATAGTCATGCGTCGATGGTCATGCGTTGGAATGATTATGTGTTAATGGATGTATGCGATGACCATGCGTTCTGTCACAAGTTTTCTTGCGCTCATGCCAAGTATAACGCAAACGCAAGTTTCTCGGGTGATCCGAGGTCAAACACAGGGACTTGTAGCTAGCTGAATGCGGTAAAGTGCATGCGACGGTTAAATAAAAGAATGGATGGGAGGTTGCTAAGTTAACACTACTTCTACTCCTAGCTAACAGACAACGCAATGAGAATGAAAATGAGAGGTAGAAACACGAAAACTCTGACATGAAACAAATGAATGGGAAAATGGATAAAATGCGGAGATGATTTCATTGCAACCCTTAAGAGTGATCGCAAGGGCAACCCTAGTCAACGCAAGCCATGCGATCATGCTACACACACTAAAAGCCTAAATCTAGGACGCATGTGGTATGTATGCATAAATGTCGAGATGACCGTATATATCCACCATATCCTACTTCCTGGAAGTAGCCATTGTCCTCTCCGTAGGGGGCATATGCTATGTAATAACAAATGAAGCTTATTCCTAAGCCTCCATTCTTGCTTATGCAAACCTAATCTAGCCCTCTCGAGCATCGATTCTAACCTATCTCTCTCGAGTCTTAAGTTCTTTCTTTAGACTCTCTCTCTCGAGTAGCTTTAAAGGTGTGATGGGCGCATAAATAAGATAAGGTAACCACACAAACTTGGTTGACGCAAGATTATTCCTATCTTTAGTGAACAATGAATTACATTGCTTAATGCGACCAACCATTTACCCTCCCAGGCAGTTGGTTGTTGCTGACTTTACTCATAGACAAGTAATGCGTTAACCTATAGATGGGCGTTGCCACAGCTTCACACTAAGCAAATAAGGTTTTCTCACATACTCGCACAACGCACACCTCTAAGTGGTTTGTTACATGCTTCATATCTCTAGTCCACATGATTAAGTAGCTGTCTCTTATACACATCTAGATGTGTATAAGAGACAGCCTCTAAGTGGTTTGTTACATGCTTCATATCTCTAGTCCACATGATTAAGTATACGATACTCTAACAATCTTATTAAGTGATGCAATGAAAGTTAAGGATGCTAAGTAAAGAAGATGGAGATGAAATTAAAGGAAATACATAAATGCATTGAACACATCATGTGTTCATTCCTTAATCACAAAATGTATACAATACAATATAAGAAAAGAAGAGAAAATGAAATGACCGGCTGGAAGCAATGACTTACTTCCAGCGGATGTGCGTCAAGGCTGCCGGTGGTGCCATGGTTGGGCGGTGGAGCTGACTCTCTCGAGATCTAGCTCCGGTCGAAGGCTCTGATCGTCACTCGAAATGGATGAAGGAGGTGAAAAACTCTCAAACTTCTTCTCATGCATTTGTCTGGATCGCAAGGACAACCCTGGGTTGCAGGGGTAATCCCTGGACCGCTGGGATAATCCCCGGATAAGTTGGAATTTTGCTCATCGGCTTTTATTTATAGAGCTTGGATTGCCGACAGCATTAATGGACTACTCTAATTCTGACATTCAGCGCGTTTAGTCCTTTCCTAAATCTCTGCTGCTAATGGCGTGGTAGGTGAAATGTCAACATCATCTTTTGATTTTCTCGAGGTAGATGCGTTGATGCATTCATTCCACCAACCTTGCGTTGATCCCATTAGTTTGCGTTATCGCGTAGCCATAATCATTCAGTGACTGCATTCTTTTAATACCGCAACTCTACACGATGACCGCAATCGCTTGACGAGCGCAATTCCCTTGCGATGGACGCATAAGGCTGATTATCGCAACATCCATGCGTTGATCGAACGCGTTTTCCTTGCGATGGAGAGTTTCTCTGCATGCGGTCATCTATGCGGTGGTCCGGTTTTCGCATTTTCGTCCACTTCCTACATTAGCTGCAAAAATAGAACATTAAACGCATAATAACGGGTTAGCTGAGATTCAACATGTTGATCTCTGCAAGCTCATTTTCTCGTGAATTCCTATCATAATTGTCGCATATTCTGCTTAACGACCTTCATAATTCTAAGTAAAAGGCCTAAGATGACATGCATTTCTGCATGTCATCAGTACCTTATTCTGGTAACACTATTGGATGCGGCCTACTCTGTAGTTGTTACAAAGAGTTGTAAAGTGCTACATACGATGTGATCCTAATTCGTACATGTTATGACATGAGAAGTGAGAGCGTCCTATGCAATGAGTTTGAATAAGATCAGGACCAAGAAATAAGTCACTCTTACTTTATAACGCTGTTTACTGTCTAAGACTGACTATTTCACCTATATAACCTAGGTTAACTCGATCTTAATCCTGAGCTAGCTATGAACTCCTGTTTGTTCGGGATTATCCTTTGATCTGCAAACAGTGAGAGTAGTTCAACAGCATTGCTCAATAAGCTTACCATTTTGAGGATAAGACCGGATGAATTGTTGGGGACATAGCCTTGCAAGATGGAGTTCACGCCTACTCAGTTTAGGGATAGGAGAAAGGTTGTTCTCTCAAGTACTGAATCCAGGTCTTGAACAAGGGGCCCCACCCTCTCACTAGCCTGAGAGAGTTTGGTTTCGTGATTGGATAACAAACCAGTTGTTCATTAGAGGATCAGAAGGGACTTGAAGAATAAAACGTAATCTCGGGGGTAAAACAGATATTTGACCCAACCGTTATTACGAATAACCTGTGAAGGGTCGACTTGCTAATTATGGTTAAATCATGTGGACATAATATATCTATAGTGAGGGGAGTGCAACTATGAGCGTTAGTGGAGTAACCCAGTAGTTAACGAATGGAGATTAATTTGGTTTAATGAGTTTAGCCAATAAATCTCAGATCGTTGGAGCCCATGATCTGTAGATCCTTAAGGTCCCCCTACTAGCTCGTAACGGACTAGCTCTAGAATAGCATGATAAGTTAATTTGAATCGTTCAAATTAGAATTAAGGGAATTAGTAATTATATGAGATATAATTACATGTTTAATGTTAGAACTAAATGGAATAGGAGAATTTATATATTTAAATATGATTTAAATATATAAAGATGGATATGTGTTAAAATTAATTTAATATTTGATATTAAATTAATTAAGTTTTATTTAATAATTAATCTATGAAATTAATTAAATTTTCATTTTTAAAATCAAAATAGATTTTATAAAATAAA
>NW_024064931.1:24571-28853 GCF_009727055.1 Benincasa hispida | reverse complement strand
AAATAAAATTTTGATTTTTAGATAAAATTGAAAAATTGGAAAACAAAACACACAAAATGGAAAAAAGAGTTTTTCCATTATCCATCACCTAAGTAGCTCACACATGAAGCAATATCTTGGTCTTGTCTTCTCCAAGCATGAGCTGCAACTCATGCAACTCTTCTCTTTGCATGTTGATTTGCAATATAATGAAGAGATTGAAGTGAAAATCAGGCATGCAATCTATAGAGAATTTTAGAGAAAATTCGGGTTAAAGAAAGGGTTCTTCAACAAGGTTGCTGCAATGAGCTTTTCTCCTTCATCCCTTGATTCAAACTTGTTTTGAGTCCCACAACTCAATCTAGAGCACCAAAAGAATAGTGGGGAAGATCTTGAGGTGGTCTACAATAAGATTTGGAGAAGATTGCAGCTAGTGAAGGAGCTTTGAAGAAGTTCTACAAGAGGTATGTCTTGAAACTCGTTTTTTCTGCAAAAGCATACTTTATATTTTGCCAAAATTAGTGAATTTGAGTGCTTAGATGATCCTTGTGCTTCCGCTGCTGTTGATACAATTCTAAAATTGGTATCAGAGCATCAAATAAGCATTCAATTTGGTTTAATTTTGGTTTAGTAGGTGTTTTATATGAAAAATATGAAATTGGTGCACTAATATGGCTTTCTGAGTTTTGGTGTTTAATTCTCTTTAATTTCTCATTTAAATTTGCAATTGGCTATGGCTTGATGAGCTTTAATGTGTTCCTAAGAGTCTATAATTTATTTGGAGTCATTAGGTTTTAATTAAGCTGTAAATTGAAGAAACAAGCGAAAAGGTCGAGTTGCAGTTTCAGAAAATTAGCCTATGTTCTTATCGTCGTTGAGCTTTAGTAGCTAAACGATCGTTTAGCTTCATGCATTAGACGATGTGAAGAAAAGCTAAGCGATCGTGTAGCTTTGGGCGTTGATCATTGAGGTATCCTGTGCTAGACGATCGTGTACCTGCGGGAGCTAAACGATAGCATTAAGCAATCGTTTAGTTTTGGCATGGGAACTAAGCGATACTTTGAGTTTACTATACGATGGTACTATGCAATCGTTTAGCAACGATGCATTCTAAGCGATGCGATGAAGTGTTACGCAAAAAACCGCCCAAACTTTACTTGGAAGAATCCACAACAAAACTTTCAATCTGTGGCACAAAAAGAAGGGCCACCAGGGTTCTTTCAATGTAGCAACGGTCAACATAGCAACCAAGCAAGTAGCTCACAACAACCACCGCAATCTTCTTCCCTAGAAGGCCTATTGAAGCAATATATAGAGGAAAATGAGACGGCGCTTCAAAGTCAGGCTACGTCCATCTGCAACTTTGAATTACAAATGGGCCAGATTGAAAATGAGCTAAAAAATAGACCGCAAGGGGCGCTGCCAAGTTCAACCAACCTTTCACGCAACTTAGGGGATTCAGGTAAGGAGCAATGTCAGGTTGTGACATTGTACAGTAGAAAAACTATGGAAGGAGAAAAGAAGGGGTAGAACAAAGCAACCTCCATCGCAGCTAAACCTAGTGTGGTGAGTAGATTGATGTGGAAACTAGTGTGTAATGGTAGAGAAAATGGTGGAAAATTAGAAGAAAAGAAGAAATTTGGAAGCTTAACTTTTGGGGGAAAAACTTGAAAATTTTGGCTAAGTATAAAATTATGTGATGGATGCGTTGGAAAGGGTTGTAATGGATGCGTTGGTGGTGGTATGCGGCTGAAGGAAGGAAAGTTGAAGTGATGCATTAGAAGGCTGAATGGCACAAGGGTAGGCGAGGACGTAGGCAAGGCATGCGCTGGAGTGTGGCATGCGTCGATGCACAGCGCCTTGCCAAGTGCCCAATGCATGAGCGCCCATGTTGAGCGACCATGCTTGGTGTTTGATTTACGTTCATCCATGTCCAAAGCACTCTCTTTCTGTGAGCGCCCATTGCGGTCTGAGCCTCAATGCCAGGCCCCATGCCATAGCCATGTGTCGGTGACTACTTGCCACCGCCCATACCAAGCACCATGCCGTCGATGCGAAACTGCATCACTCGAGTTGGTAAAGGTGAAAACATAAAAGATATGCAGCTAGAAAATTCAAAATGCTTAGAAAAAGAGAATGGAAAATGCAAGAAAGAGGAAAGAAGAGAAAGTAGAGAAATGAAGAGCTGGCCCCGACGCTGTCTCAGCCTCAGGATCGCACATTCGACGCTGCATCATCGCCTGCGGATGAAAGGCCTATAAAATAAAAAAGTTGAGTATCAAAGGAAGAAGAAGGTTGATATGGAGGGAAGAAGAAGAAGAAGAAGAAGGAAGAAGAAGAAGCTTACACCCAGGACCTGAGGCGTTGGCAACGCGTGAAAAAGGCACAACCATTGGAAAATAATTGGAAAGAATATGCGCCCGCGAGACAGGGCGAGGAAAATAATTCAAAAGGAGTTGGAGAATGAGTTAAGAGGAGTTGGCTAAAGAGCAAGAGGAACACGCGACAGGGAAAGCGAGGTAACGGAGGCGTTATCTAAGAGAACCACGGGACAGGAAGCGTCAGTTTACTACATATTAGTAGAGAAAGGTTTCTTCCCTGAACACCACCCATTGCCAGTTTATATCATGGAAACCATCAACACACTAGGGTGGAATCAATTTTGCGTTGGGCACGATCCTGATAAATGAAGTGTTCAACTTGAATAGTAATCCTGACGTAGAAGGAAACTGCATCTTAGAGCAACCAACGCCTGGTCAATTGGAAGATGCATTGAAGATAGTGGCCAAACCTGGAAGTAACTGGCAGACATCAAGGAATGGATCAAAGATGCTTGCTTCCAGGAATCTGAACCCAGACGCTAACATATGGTATTATTTAATCAAACATAGCATCATGCCTACAACGCATGATGAAACGTAATCTAGAGAACACGTCTTGGCCACTTACTGCATAATGCAATGCATCCCGTTGGATATTGGGAGGATTATACAGGACCAGATCAAGGCCATCAAGAACAAGCCTTGAGGGCAACTATATTTTCTGTGGGTGATCTGCGCGTTATGCGAATGCGGGGGCATCCCTATGAGGGATGAATATGAAGAAGTCGATGTTCTGATAGACATAAAGGCAGTAAGGCATCTCCTTCGAGGATCACAATATCAACCAACCTTACCTGCCAAAGAAGTGGCACGTAGACCTCGACCAACAAAACGCACCCCCAAGAAAAGACACGTCATGGTAGTTGAACACGGCGATGAAGCTTCAGAGAATGAAAAATGTGAAGCTGAGCCAGAAGCTTTGGCTGAAGAAGCGCAACCTACACTTGAACTTTTCCATGACTCACCAATAGCCCAGCTAGAAGAGAGTCCTGAGCAAACGCATCAAGAACTTATATTCATAGATCAGGACCTCTCTCACTCCATTCCTTCGCCCAACAAAGTCCAATCCAAAATTTTGTGCCGCCTCCAGTGATCTTTGAGCCAACTGGGTTAGGGTCCAGTAACACAGTAGCATTTGAAGACTCAGTTGGACGAGAAGAACCAGTACCCAACGCAACATAGACTTGGAGGAGTTGAAAACATTCATCAGTGATCAACTCCAACTGTTGGTCGCATCAATTAAATATCTTCAACAACAAAACCAGGTATTAAGGGATTACTTGAGGCAACAGACAAGACGCATGCAAGACCAATTTGTCTACACAATGCAGTATATCAATCAGGTCTTGCTGGGTATGTTTGCCTTGCCTCTGTTACCAACCCATCACAGAAATCCCTTGTGCTTCAAGGACGAGAACCCTAAAGAAGAACGTAGAGATGCATCGCCAAACCTCTATGATTTCTCTCCAGGAATCATAAGGCCTCCCTTAGACAGAAGTAGATTTGAAATGAAACCGGTGATGCTGCAGATGATCCAGGCTGCTGGTCAATTCGGAGGAAGGCATGGCGAGGATTAAACACTATACGATCGTGTGTACTTCCTCTCAACCCAAGGCGACAGCGCTAGACGATTACCTCAAGGCGTTACACGATCGGCCTTAACAACATATTGAGCTTGGGCCGGAGAGTAACCGGTTCGACTAGTTTACTCAAGATTTCAATCCGGTTCAGCCTCAAATGGTTGTGTTGGTCTAGTTCAGGCTTTGTTGGTCCGTTCAAATCGTCCAGCCCGGTTCAAGTGGGTTGTAGTGTTGGAAAAAGGTTGTTCTTTACAAAATATATAGACTGTGGGTTTGTGGACAATCCTCCATCACATGCCCATCACTGCAAGTCGCATACCTTGCGGTGTTTTGATCTCTCTT
>NW_024064931.1:0-23658 GCF_009727055.1 Benincasa hispida | reverse complement strand
GCTGGAAGCTAGACGATCGTTTAGCTCTATCACATAGGACTAGACGATCGTTTAGTTCCATCGCAGTGCAATCGTTTAGCTCTATTGCATAGTACTAAGCGATCGCATAACACCATCACCCAACGCATTCAAGTCATCGTTTAGTATCCGTCGTAGCTAAACGATCGCATAGCTCCATCATATAGAACATCATCGCATCGCATAGCATTTCTCTACATGATCGCTTGCTTCGCAACCAAACTATCGCTCAATGCTATCGCTAGCACTTTATCGCATTGCTTAACGCATATCATTGGTAAACGATCGTATAGCACCATTGTTTAGCAAAATCAATGAATCGTCTAGTTCCTACGAATAAAACTAACCGATCGCGTAATGCTATCGTATAACAAATGAATGCATCGCTTAACTCTCGTAGGTACATGATTGTTTAGCGTTCAACATCACAACGACCAGCGCATATTACTAAACAATTGTATAACTTTTCTTCTCATCGTGTAACGTCTGGAGCTAAACCATCGTTTAACAACTGGACCTCAGCAATAGATTTAAGCCGAAGCTGAAAACTCTGGAACAGCAATTCGACCTTATTCGCTTGTTTTTTCAATTACATCTTAATTTCAACTCTAATGACTCCAAATAAATTATAGACTCTTGCTAACACATAAATTCTCATTAAACAAGAGCCAATTACAAATTTAATTGAGAAATTAAAGAGAATTAAAATGCCAAAATAGAGAAAACCATAGTAGTACAACTATTTCGTATATCTCATGAAAAAACACCCACCTTGCCAAAATTAGACCGAATTGAAAGCTTAAAAGATGCTCTGATACCAATTGTTAGAGTTAAACAACATGCAGCGGAAGTATCAAGGATTCATAAGTATTCTAATTCACTAATTTTGGCAAAAACTAAAGCATGTTGTTCAGAAAAATGGGTTTTCATAACATACCTTTAAAGAACTCTTCAAGAAAATCGTTTGTTCAGCTGCTGTCTTCATTTGATATCAACGTGAACCACCTCAAAGCCTTCCCTACTATGCTCTTGAAGCTTTAGGCAGAGTTGTGGGACTCAAGAACAACTTGTAGATGTGGAGAAACAAGGGAAGCTCACAGCAGAAAGTTGAAGAAGACAACTTCTTCTTCACCGCGATTTTTCTCTCAAAATTCTGTATTCCTCTTCTTTTCCAACAACTCCAATCTACTTTATATATTAAGATGAATGTGCAAAGAGATGGAGTGCATGGCTTGCAGCTCATGCTTGGAGAAACAAGTAGAGAAGATCATGGTTTGTGTATGAGCATAAAGATGATGATAATGGAAAAAACTCCTTTTCCATTATGTGCAACCCATGCAAAAAAATTTCCATTTTAATTTTAAAACAAAAAATGACTTTTAAATCATTTTAATTTAAAAATTGATTCTCTTGAATTAATTTCATAAAATAATTTAAAAAATAATTAATTTAATATCAAATATTAAGTTAATTTTTACACAATAATTATTTTTATATATTTAAATCATATTTAAATATTTATTCTCTTATTCTGTTTAATTTGAATGTTTCAAATTAATTTCTCAAGCTACCCTAAAGTGTACCCATTTACGAGCTAGTAGGGGGACCTCGCGGACCTACAGATCATGGGCTCCAACGATCCGAGATTAATCGGCTAAACTCATTAGACCGATCTAACCCCCATTCGTTAACTAATGGGTGATTCCACTAAAGCCCATAGCTGAACTCCCCTCACTGTAGATATATTATGTCCACTCGATATAACCATGATTAGTAAGTTAACCCTTCACAGGTAGCTCGTAATAACGGCTGGGTCGAATCTCTGTGTTTACCCCTGAAATTACCTCTTATTCCTTAAGTTCCACTGATCCCCTAATGAACAATTGATTTGTGATCCAATCAAAAAATCTTAACCCTCTCAGGCCAATGAGAGGGTGAGACCTCTTGTTCAAGACCCAGAATCAGCACTTGAAGAGAACAACCTCTCTACTAACCCTAATCGGATAGGAGTGAATTCCCTCTTATACCCTATGTTCCCAACTATTCATTCGATATTATCTCCAAAATGGTAAGCTTATTGAGTAGAGACAATTGGTCTACTCTCACCGTTTGCAGATCAAAGGATAATCCCGAACAAACAGGAGTTCATAGTTAGCTTAAGATTAAGGTTAAGCTACCTAGGTCATCGCTTCAAAAAAATCAGTCTTAAACAGTAAACAGCGTTATAAAGTAAGAGTGACAGATTTCGTGGTCCGATCTTGCACAAAACTCATTTGCACAGGACACCCCCACTCCTTATGCCTCAACATGCATGAATTAGGATCACTTCGTATGTAGCACTTTACAACACTTTGTAACAACTACAGAGTAGGCCGCATCCAATAGTGTTACCAGAATAAGGTACCCAACCTTATTCATATACTATAGATCATTTTGACTATTAACTCGAATCTGATCCACTTATATGTCTCCACATAAAGTTCAAGTACTCATATAATAGTCAAGGAACTTAGGTTTATTGGATTTCTAAAAAACAATATATTCAACAACAACTTTATTGAATTCTCAAAATAAGTTCTAATATTTACAAACCACGAGTTTTAGGACATAAAACCCAACAATTTTATGATTATGAAATATGACAAATTGATGTCAAGATAGCTTTTCTGAATGGCTATCTTGAAGAGAGTATCTATATGTCTCAACCAGAAGAGTTTATATAGTAGGGTCAAGAGCAAAAGGTTTGCAAGCTTAATCGATCCATTTATGGATTAAAACAAGCTTCTAGATGCTGAAATATGAGATTTGACACTGCGATCAAATCTTATGGCTTTGAACAAAATGTCGATGAACCCTGTGTGTACAAGAAAATCGTCAACAAAACTATCACTTTTCTCGTGTTGTATGTTGATGATATTCTACTCATTGGGAATGAGGGAGAATATCTAGCTGACGTTAAGAGATGGCTGGCTTCACAATTCCAAATGAAAAATTTGAGAGAAACACAATATGTTCTTGGAATCCAAATAGTTCGAAATCGCAAGAACAGAACATTAGCATTATCTCAAGCATCTTATATAGACAAGATATTGTCTAGGTATAAAATGCAAAATTCCAAGAAATGATCTTTACTTTTCAGGCATGAAATTCACTTGTCTAAGGAACATAGTCCTAAGACACCTCAAGAAGTTGAGGAGATGAATCGAATTCCATATGCATCTGTAGTTGGGAGTTTGATGTATCCAATGTTGTGTACTCGTCCCGATATATGCTATACCGTAGGAATTGTTAGCAGATTTCAGTCTAATCCTGATCATGACCATTAGACTACTGTTAAAAATATTATCAAGTATCTTTGGAGAACGAGAGATAATATGTTTGTGTATGGTCCTAAGGATCTGATCCTTACTGGATACACCGATTCTGACTTTTAGACCGATATTGATTCGAGGAAATCAACTTCGGGGTCATTATTTACTCTTCACGGAGGAGCAGTTGTGTGGAGGAGCATCAAACAGAGTTGTATTGCAGACTCCACAATGAAAGCTGAGTATGTAGCTGTAAGTAAATCAACAAAAGAAACATAGCTGATCTATTTACGAAGGCCCTCTCCGCTAAAGTGTTTGAGGGTCACCTAGTAGGATTAGGTCAACGAATTTTGTATCACTAGGGCAAGTGGGAGAATTCATGGGTATTGTGATGCCCTAGTTTATTGTATTTGTACATTTTATTCTCTCCATGTAAACTCAACATTGTATATATTTATATATATTGATCCACTAGATTTTAGTCCCAAGTGGGAGTATTGTTGGGTTTTATGTCCTAAAAACTCGCAGTTTGTAAAATGATAAACATTTTCTATTATCAATATACTTGTTATTGATCTCATAAATTGTATGAAAGTCTAAAAGTCTAGGATGTATAAAAGTCTAGAATTAAACTTGTTTGGATTGACTTGAGAAAAAATATTTTTCAAAAAATTAATTTTTATTTAAATATTTTTGATAAAAATTATTGAAAATACATTTAAAAGCTATTTTAAGTGATTGCCAGACAATTTCAATCTTTGTCAAAGAGATTTATTTTTAAAATTAAATATTTAAAAATATATTATAAACACATTCTTAATACTATGCTGGTTGCGCTATAGTAACTTCGGCACCTTACAAGTAATTAGGGGTGAAAATGGTTCGGTTCGGTTCGGTTTCAAATTCGGTTTTGGCATTTTTAAAAAATCCATATTATATTCTTTTTTTAATTAAAAGCGGTTCGGTTCGATTCGTTTTAAATTCGGTTTTGTTCTTTAAATTAAAAGCAGTTCAGTTTTAAATTTGGTTTTACTCTTTTATATATATATATATTAGTTAAAAACGGTTTGGTTCGGTTTCAAATTCGATTTTCAAAAGTGAAACCGAACCGAATCGAATTTTTCGATTTCACTAAATTTTCGATTCGATTTTTAGAAACAAGTTTTTGCAGTTTGAATGACCACCTCTACAAATAATCTAACCTTGTGTTGATTGTAAAAAGAAATAATAATAATAATGTGTGTTCTCTTAAAAAGAAAGAAGGTAAAATTGAAAATTTATTAAATTATTATTTAAAAAAAGTAAAACTGATATTTACTTTGCCTTTTTTTGCTTTAGAAAAGACGTGAAAACAAGGATTCAGCTTGGAGTATCTCACAAAACGTGGTACCCACTACCGACCCTAAGTACGTCCAAGCCGTCCATAGCTGACCTTGTCTAATCGTCTGCCACGTGTCCCCACATTTTTCCACCATGTCGGCTACTTTCACAAACATCCCCTATTAAACCGTCAGCCTTTTTTCAACGCCGTCACATAACGTCGTACCTTTTTCCGTCAATCTGCTTTCGCGTTGGCTAACCCATTAATAAATACCCAAGTGTCACTGTTTCCTCCATTTCGTTTCTTTTTCAAATTCCTTACGCTCAACTTCTCTTCTCTACTAAAACCCTAGTCTCTCTCGATCCAGTCCCTTGATTTTCTCCTCGAGATTTTTGTCACTGGAATCAATCAATCATGTCGGACCACGCTGAAAACGCCGAATCCAAATCGGAGTCATTGATCGACAAGATAGTCGAGAAGATTCACGATCACAATTCATCTTCATCGTCGGGATCAGACACCGAAACCGAGGGATCGGCATCTTCCTCCACCTTTAAGGAGAAGGTCTTCCGTCTTTTCGGAAGGGAGAGGCCAGTTCATCATGTCCTCGGCGGTGGCAAACGTACTCAATCTTACCTCTCTGATTCCAAGTTATTGAAAAATCGTTTCGTTTTACTTTTGCATTTTTTTTTTTGAATTTGTCTTTTTATATTCTTTTCCCTGTGTTTTTATACTGCTTCTATTGGTTTAGTTGGAGCTTGGTATTTGTTGATGATTACTAGGCCATTTTATGTTCTTTAGTCATTTTTCTAGCTTGTTTCATTATTTTCTGTTTGGTTGTAGAATTTATGAACGGTAAGAAGTTATAGATCTGGTCGTTTTACCTTACTGTGAAAACGTTGATTGTTCAGATCGAGGATACGACATGCTCATACTTGAGCGATTCATTGAGCTTCCAGGACAGAGTGTTTATTATGATCTGAACTTGCTATATTTGTACACTCTTTCGGGTTCCGATATTTGTATTTCATTTTTTTTTTTTTTTTTTTGTGTTGCATATTTCTGATTGCATACTTGAATTTGTTCTGGCGATGATCCGTGTATTTCTTATGTCATATGGTGATTTCTTCGGGTTAAATTACAAGTTTAGCCCGATTTTGTCTATTTGTTTTTTAAACTTTCATAAGTACAAAATAAGTCCCTTTTATCTACTAATTGCGGAATTAAAAGTTTAGAGTTTCAATGAACATAAAATTCAAATTTATATGTGATAGATCAAATAATGTTTAACGCAACGAATTTGTAGGACCATTAGACACAAAATTAAAAGTTTAGAGAGTTATAACTGAAAGACCTATCAGAGATTTTTCAGTGACGAAATACCTCTAATTTCATGGACTAAACTTCTAATCTAATCATAAAAAAATTAGAGTCTGGTAATGTTGACTAACCCTGTTGCATTTGCAGCTGCTGATTTATTCTTATGGAGGAATAAGAAGAGCTCAGCCAGTGTTCTTAGTGGAGCCACTGTCATCTGGGTTTTCTTTGAATTGCTTGAGTGCCATCTGCTTACTTTTGTTTCACGCTCTCTGATCCTCGCTCTTGGGCTCTTGTTCCTTTGGTCCAATGCCCACACATTTATCTACAAGTGAGTTACTGGATATGAATATCATCTTATCATTAATCATGTTTCTGGTGGCTTCAAATCATGATGTTCTTCCCGCTATTTTAACAAATGTATTTACAGGAGTCCACCCCGAATCCCAGTTGTTCAACTTCCTGCGGACCCCTTCCTGGAGTTTGCTTCAACTTTGAGAGCGGAAATTAATTGTGGTTTTGCATTATTGCGTGACATTGCAACTGGCAGAGATTTGAAGAAATTCCTCATTGTACGTATAATGTTATCATTGTACTTTTTTGTCTGTCTTATTGCGTATTTACTTTGTTGGGTTTATCTCAAGCAACCGAGTCTTTTAACATTAAGTCTGAATACGCTATTTTTAGTCTTGGACATCGTTAATGTTAGAATAATTGAGATTTATCTAAAATATAGAAATACTATTACTCTGTCTCAGGCAATTGCTGCCTTATGGATTCTGTCGATTGTGGGAAGCTGGTGCAATTTCTTGACGTTGTTCTACATAAGTAACGACAACTTAAACCCTTATCTTCACATTTATAGCTTCTTTTGTTTTGAAATTTGAATATGACATTTGACATTTGACATCATCTTTGAAAACACAGACTTTGTTTTGTTGCACACGGTCCCAATCCTGTATGAGAAGTATGAAGATAAAATCGACCCATTAGCGGAAAAAGCACTAATCGAGTTCAAAAAGCACTACGCTGTGTTTGAAGAGAAGGTTTTGAGCAAAATTCCAAAAGGCCCTTTGAAAGGCAAGAAGGCTTAAACTGGCTTGGCTTGGCTGTCTTCTTCCCTCACAAAAAGCGGTAACCACATGTTTATTGATCTTTCTCCTTGTCTTTTTGCTGCACTCATAGTTATAGTTCTTTTTATCATTTGGGTGTTTTTCGCAATTTAGTGGGTTTTTTCTGCAAGTGTTCAATTTGTAAGTTATTTATTATATGGAAACTTTTTGGAGAGAAGGTACTTTCAGTTTGTGGTAGCTAATTATAGCATTGATAGTTTCAGCTTGTTCTTTATTTTAAAAACTGTGCAAATTATGTTTAAGGAAAAGTTCTCCCGAGTAATTTGACACTTCGATCCGTTTACTAATTGAGGTCGTGTTTACTGTTCCATAATCAAATTGCTGTAATAGTAATGGATTTTTTTGTTATTCATAATTCATAAAATACTGTTAACTAGTTTTATTGGAACATGTTTAAACGGGCTCTACTTTTCATATTAGTTTCGAAACTAGTCGTTCAGTCAATTAGACCGAGGATTTTGAATTTCTATTAGGTGCTGTTTGGCTCTTTCTTATATGCTAAGGAATAGTGGATGCTACACTGGGAAATTCTAATTTTTATAATAAATAATATTATGACGATCTCAAAAAAGGAGGACTCGATTTATTAAAGTATCTCAGATGAGCCGGACTTTTATGCTAGATTCTACTAGGTGGATTGTAAGTTTGAAGCACTTGAACGCTAAAATCTATTTTGTTTGAGGAGATCTCAGAAAAGTATTTTAAAAAGGTTGAAGAAAGTTTCTATTATTAAAATAAAAGGGAACTGGTTGTTAATTGTTATTAAAGACAGATTGTTATTGTTCTTTTTTCTTTTGAACCATGTTATTTCTGTTGTTATGAATAACTATTATTGTTCATGTTGATTTTTATGAGTAATTTTTGTTATAGTAACCTGTCGAACGCGATGTCAAAAAAAAAAAAGGTGGTTAATTGTTTTCTAGATATTAAGGTTATTTATAAAAATTATTAATATATATATATTTTTTATAATTGTGGTATGGAGTTTCAAACCATATATTACATGATCTGTACATTTGTATGTCAGTATTAATTTTTCTTTTAAACGACTTAATATCTTTATGAACATTTTTATTCTAAAAATTGTTTATAATTTACACAATTTAATTAAGTTTATAACGCAAACGATTTTAGGAATGTGTTGATTTTTCTAACATACCGCTTCATTTAAATATACATGAGTTGTTTTTAGAACATTATTTGAATTACAAATTTTGAAATCAATCTTAAAAATTAAGGGTGGGTTTGGAAAGCATTTTGTGTTTAATTTACAAAATAAATCATTTTGAAAAAAAATTAAATGTTTGGCAACTATTCGAAATAGTTTTAAAGAGTATTTTTAACAATTTTTATCAAAAATATTTAAATAAAAATGAGCTTTTTGAAAAATATTTTTTTCACGTCAATCTAAACTCTTAAAAGGTTAAACAAAAGGTTATATTATAACACTTTAATCTCCTTTTTTACGCATGTAACAATTCTATAATGCTAAGGATTCCACGGTAACAAATTTTATGTTCTAAGAGTAGTTCAGCAAAATATTGAAGGGCTTAATTTCAAGTTTTTACTAGTTAGGTTAACTCGTTACTTTAGGTATAAGTATAGCTCTCCTTACTTTCAACATAGGGGCTCATTTGGTTTAAAGACATTATAAATGTCTAAGAATAAGAAATGTCTAGAATGACAGTGTTTAGTTATGTATAGAAATGAGAATGAGATGTATAGGAATGGGGTTTCTCCAACAGACATATGAAATGTATGTGTCTTGGGCCTCCATCTCTCGACCAAGGTTGTGATCAGATGCTAGTCCAACTGAATAAAACTTGTCTCTCGACGTCTGCAAGATATTTCTCCAGTAGTACGATCTCGCCATACAACATATGATCGATGAATGGACTGGTCGTACAAAACATCGGGATCAACAGGTCCTGGGTTTATCTTGACGCTCCAATGTATCCCTTATTTCTGCTTTTCTTTTCTCAAAATAGTTCACGCATTTGAAGAATGTTATCTGAGCAAGAGCATTTATAGGCAACATTCGAGCTCATTTGAGGACTCCATTTATGCACTCTGATAGACTTGTCGTCATCCACCCATATCTGAATCCTCCATCATGTGCAAGTCCATTGCTCTAAACTCATGTTGTCAAAAAAACTTAGACAACTCTGATTTATTCCTTTGATATCTTCAATTGCTTTGTTGAACTTTTGAATTTGAAACTGACACCCGATACGATAAATATAAACTGACACCCGAAAAGTTCACGTTATCACAACGAGATGGATTGGACAGAACCAGTTACTCGACAACAATGTGGATTTTGTAACCAGTTAGGACATAATCGAAGGAAGTGTCCTTCGTTACTAAGACGGGCTCCAGATAGTTAGGATTGAATAATAAATAATTTTTTTTATTATATATTCAATTTTATTGTATATTCAAATTTTTTTATTAATAATTATTGTATATTCAATTTTTTATAATAATCTATTGTATATTCAATTTTTTTTTGTAATCAATAAAGTTTTACATTATAAATAATCTAATATATTCAATTTATAGTATAATAATCTAATATATTCATTTTATTGTCTAATGATTTTAGATTATAGTATAATAATCTAATATATTCAATTTGTTGTCTAATGATTATTCAATTATAGTATAATAATCTAATATATTCAATTATAGTCTAATGATTATTCAATTATAGTATGATTATTAGCTCTTTTTTCTCTTTTTTTATATATATTTCTATGGAGAGTTCAAATAAAGTGAAGACTCTCGCTCTCTCCTAAAATCTCGCTCTCTCCTTGATTCAAACACTGTACCCACGGGATAGGGATAGAGAAAGAGGAAAAAAACGAAG
Source organism: Benincasa hispida (assembly GCF_009727055.1). Taxonomy (NCBI): domain Eukaryota; kingdom Viridiplantae; phylum Streptophyta; class Magnoliopsida; order Cucurbitales; family Cucurbitaceae; genus Benincasa; species Benincasa hispida. Next base: position 13,692 of record NW_024064931.1, on the reverse strand, counting down.
ATTTCACATAGTTCTTTTGATCGAAAAATCAATCTGATTTATTTCGTACCTTTCGCTCAATGAAAAAATGGGTCAGATTCTACATGATCAAACCAATGGGACTTAAGGAATGATCGAAGGGAATAAAAAAAGGAAAAAAAGAGAGGGGAGATCTTGCTCTCTCACTCTTACTCTCTCCTAAGATCTCGCTCTCGCTCTCACGCTCTTGCTCTCGCTCTCACGCTCTCGCTCTCGCTCTCACGCTCTCGCTCTCGCTCTCTCACTCTCGCTCTCTCCTAAGATCTCGCTCTCTCACTCTCACTCTCTCTGTTATTGTTGTTATTTTTCCATTAATGATTACTAGCTTTCATTTCTTTTGGAACAATCACAAACACTTTTTTGATTATGGATCTACTTTTTTGTTCATAGACAAAGCTAATTCGGAATTTTCTTTCATTCTAAGGCATAACTTGTATCCATGCGCTTCATATTCGTCTGGAGTTCGCTCCCAGAAATATAGCCATCCCCACCCCTTCACGTCAATCCCACAAGCCTCCGTCTAATTTGAAATGATAACAAAATGCATAGATTGTTAGAAGTAACTCGAGTACACAGATACATATAGTATACCATCTCATTACTTTATTTCCTCTATGAGGGAAAAAGAAAAGTAATAAACTTGCAATCTTGAGGGTGGATGTGTGTCGAAACTTCAACCTTCGACAACCTAAGCGAGATTCGCGAGATTTTCCTTGTCGAGGGTTGAAGTTTTGGCTTATGTATTATTTCCAAGCTTTTATTTGTTTGTCGAGTTCTCAACGTTCGACCTCCACATTAGTCGAGTTCTCAATGTTCGACCTCTAGCCTCAAATTTCCAAAACAATAATATTTCTCTAATAAGTTTTGAAAACAACAATATTAATATTAAAGGTCTTGCCCATTAGTGTCATGCATAGTGCCTAATGGCAAGCGTCATTTTCTCATTATCACATGTGTTGGTTATGTGTCATTCAACCACCTATGCATAGTGTCCGAGTGTGCCGCTTCCTTCTTGCCAAAATTCCTTTTAAATAAGTGATCATTTGTGGATTTTGTAGAGATATATAAGTTGGTTGAAACTCCACCAATCTTGAAGAAAATTGAGATTTTTGAAGAAATTTCCTATTTCCTATTATTTTAGTTGTTTATATATTTATTTTAATATTATATTTATTAATATTCGTATTTCCATTGTGCCATGTTTTCCTCCGCAAATTCAGAATAGCAACCATATTTTCTCATAATTATGAGTTTAAAAAGTAGAGAATTGTTTAATATAAGAAACAAACAGCAGAAATTCTCAGACAAATGAAAAATACACAACAAATTCCCTAAAACAACTTTTTTTTTCCCAACTAATACTAGAATCGAGAAAAAAATTTAAAATTATATCATAGAAATTTTCAATTGTAACAATTGAACCCTCAAACTCCTACAAGTGTTGAAATTGGATTATCAAACTTATTTTAATTGTAGAAATTGGACCATCAAATAAAAAAAATAGAATTCTTAAAATTACTTAATTATTATAATTTATTCAATTATGTAAGTGTGAGAGTTCGATTTTTATAATTGAAAGTTTGAGGACTTAATTGCAACTTCTACCAAATTTTAAGGGTTATTTTTACAATTTGTCAAAAGAAAAAGATGGGCAAATGGTAAAAGCCACTCTTGAAGTATGGTGGTAGTTGCAGTTACACCCTCAAACTTTTAATTATAAAAATTAGACCCATAAACTTCTACAAGTGTTAAAATTGGACTCTTGAGTTTACAATAATCGTAGAAGTTGGACTCACAAATGATATAAATTGAATTCTCAAACTTATATAAATGTTACAATTTAAACAGTAATATAAGTTTAAAGGTCCGATTTGACTCAATTTTAACATTTATATAAGTTTAAGGATTCAATTTTTAAAATTAAAAGACCCTTTTTTATTTACCAAAAAAAAAACGAAATCATTAAAGATGGGTTTGGGCTGTTGCATTTCGATACACAACCAAATGGGCCCAACAGCCCATTTCATGCTTTGTATTCACAATTATATAAACCTTAAGATTTTTTAACAATCAATACTGAGAAATCTAGGGTTTGGAGAATTAGGGTTTGCAATTTTGCCTTCCGTCTTTATCTTCCCCATTTCTCCCTCTTTCCAAAAAGTGAAAATTGACGCGATGAAGAACGAAATTGAAGATGAAAAATCATTGATTACGGAGTGGTTACTTGTTATAATCGCTCTGTAAGATGAATATCTATCTGGTTCGTATTCACTGAGCGTCGTATTTTCTTTTCTCTCTTGCTTTGTTTTCGAATCGAAGGGTCCTATGGATGGGGCGCCTTTGTAATCAATGCGCTTTTGCTCCAAGTTTGCCTTCGGAAATCGCAGTGAAAGCAGATGGCCGATCCGAGCTCTGAATAACTGGTTCGGTTTTCGATTATTAGTTTTTCATACAGAAATTTACTAGCATTTTTTGGTAGTTTGATTTGAGCGAAGGTCCCAGCAGAGGGGAGTATAACTCTGAGATTGAGGCCCCTCTAACTTTCAATTATATCCTTCGCAGATTTAGCTGCCGAATCGTAGGACGCCCAAATTTTCACTAATTTTGGATCGTCCGGAACCCTCGGCGACATTCATTATTTCATAATTTTTCTGTTTTGGACTAACTGTAGTTTATTAGGTTTTGTTTCGTCGCGAGTGTTGATTATTGGAGAGAGATACATTTTCTTTTGAGCAGTTTGATTGGATGACTTCGATCTTAGCTTAGTTGACACAGTGAAACAAAAATTCCTGATTTTAGTCAGTTTAGGCCGCTCCATTTTTCCATAATTTTTGTTAGCCTCTGAAATTTTCGAAATTTTATGTTAACCTCTGATGAGGTATATGCTTAACCTGATTGGTAAAGGAAGAAGAACAAACTAAAGATATCGTAATTGTGAAATTAAGATTGTTTAATTTAGAGAGGCAGAGTTCAGGAAAAATTTGGAAAATGATCGTTGCCATGCAAATTCACATGGCAAATTTGGCAATCCTCTGGATTGTAGGTTTCATTTGGTTAATTATTTTGTTTTTTTTTTTTTTTTTATTTTTGAAAATTAAGTATTGACCGACACTATTTGGACTTTTTAAATTTTTTTCTTTGTTATCTTTTTTTATTTAAAATCATACTAAAATTTGAAAATTAAAAAAAATGATTTTGTTTCTTTTTATCCTTGTTTTAAAATCTAATAACTAAAAAAAAAAGTAATTTACAAAATATATTTTGTTTTTTAAAATTTGACTACTTAGGAATGCAAAATGAAGTTAAGAAATAGGAAGGGAATAGTTTTAATTTTCAAAACTAAAAATTGAAAAAAAAGAAATGGTCGAGAAAATAGTTTAATTTTTAAATATAAAAATTAAAAAAAAAGAAATGATTATCAAATGGGTATTAAATTTTAGTTATAGATTTTGATTCAGGTATAAAATGGTGAGGTGTTAATTATAAAAAATAAAATATAAAATGTTGATAGATCTTTTATTGTGAAAAAATTATAAAAATAGAATAATAAATAAACGTTGGATGTTTTTTAAATGTGTTGGAATATTTATTATTTGTATTATATTTAAGTTTTGTAGACGAGAGTCTAACAACATTGGTACATAAAAAAATATTTTATATTGTAAGTTAAACAAAAATTTCTTCTCAATAAAAAAAATTTAAGAAGATAGTTTAAAAGTAAACCAATTTGTAAATTGCACTCCTATGATTCTAAAAATTATACCAATTGATATTAAATGGAACAAAGTGAATTCTCCATGTTTAATGATATCTAACTTAATGTGATGACCAAATGGAGGCTAATCCATAGGGTAGAACAAAGTTTAATTGATACTATTTTCAACTAAAAAGTTTATTACCGATGAGGCATGAAATTGCACTGAACAAACTAAGTAAGAATGATAAAAATGGAAGAAAACAAAATAAGTTTACAAATAAATTTTAATTTGTAGTCCAGTCCAAATAATCCCATCACGTGACATACTTACAATAGTTGTCATTATTGAAACAAAGACATACTCGAATTGAAGCCATAAGAGGAGGGGGTAGGTATGATCCTCATGCTCATATGGGTTGGCTGAGAGGCTGAGAGGCTGAGATGATCGACTCATAGGGTCAACTATGAAGTGCATGACTCTGTAATTGAAGAAAGCCATTAAGGAGGCCAACCATAAGGAAAGAGTTAATCCTAACTGTTCATCTACTGAAAAAAATTGTTTATACTTAAATTGGCTGACTATATCATTTTGGCAATATATCACATTATGATTAGTAAGAAAGATTAGTTATACTCGAATGATCATTATGAAATCATACAATCAAGAGACTTAATAACAATGAAGCCATGCCAAAAAATTTTGTGCCTTTACTCAAATTATTATGTTTTATCGTTGGAGTATTAGTGGCTAAGCATGGGTATTCTTAAAAACTCAGTTAGCGATATCGTATTCCGTTTCTAAATGAGTTATTTACACTTTTTATTATAAATGAGAGTAGGGAGATTTGAACTATAGACTTTGTGATTTTTAATATATTTATGTGTGAACTATGTTCGGTTTAGCCATTTATATTTGAGTTATGTCTTTGTGGTTCTGAAATTAAGTGTTGAAATAATATATAATATTCTATGCAGTTTTATCAACAATATTAGTTGTTTACTAGTGTGAATTCCATATTGTGGTTGTGGAGACCCTTGAATTATTATTATTTTTTATTTTTTTTATTTAACTTATTTATTCTATTGCCTCTTCTCACTAATTTTCCAAATGCTCGTAAAAGGAGGAGAATTGCAAGAACAATGAGGACCACCTTTGCCAATTCCAACGACTACCTCTGATGGTCAATTCTAACAATCATCGTTTGCGGCCAATTTCGACAACATCCAACCACCATGGTTGATGGCAACTCTAGTGGCCAATCCACCAACTCCGACGATCATTATTTTGAATTATGTCTATTACAAATTTGGGCTTTGTTCACACAATTTTTTTGTTTTGTTGGCATTTGTGACATAAAATCGTCGATAAAACCTTAATTTAAATATTAAAAATAACTATTAATTTAAAATTACATATAAAATATCAATATATGTTTATATTTAAGTGAGACACAAAATTATCAATAAATGTTTATATTTAAGTTCCCTCAAAATGTTAATTTCTAGTTTTTTGATTAGTTCAATATTTTATAGTCGTTATTTATAGTAATTTAACATTAATAAAATCACTTTTATCATGTAAGAAATCAAACAAACTTGTATGTAAAAACATTTTTGAGAAAAAATGGTCAGACACATGAGTGTTTTTGTTTTAAAATGTTTATATCAAAGGTATTAAAATAAAAATGATTTATTTAGAATGTCACATGTATAAATTTATAAAATGATTGCTTAAATTTAAAAAAAAAAATATTGAAATGCATATCCAAAAATAAACTCTCAATCTCATTTATCGAAACTCCCAACAACACATGAACTATATGTATAATTATTGAATGAAAAAGTTTTCAAACAAAAGTAAATCATAAACAAAATTTATTCATATATAAAAAGACTCTACACCAAATATCTTTGACATATGAACTTAACACCCATAACATCAAAAATACAAAATATAAACTAGACGGACATATGAAACAGATATATGAACTCAACTCAACACCAAACAAAATCCTTGATGTATTGTATATGTATAAAAAAAATATGTATCTTGCTTGGCTATTAAGTTATTTTTATGCGCTTTTTTTTTTAAAAAAAAAAAAGTAAAAAAGGCTATTTATCACTTTTTACTCCACTGTTCAATTTGGATACTTTAAAACGAGTATATCTTAATGAATAAATTACTCATTAGATATGAAACATTATATAGCATCAATACGAAGTATTTTCAAGTGAAATTAATTATTTTTATTACCTGTCATTTTAATTAAATTTTTTTAGTAGAATAGGTAAGATTTAATTTTCATTATAGCTCAATTGGTTAAATATACTCCACAAAAATCATAAATATAAAACACCTCCATATCCTCACATATTTAACTCTAGAGTGACAAAATTGCAACAAAAAAAACTTAAACGACAACTGAGAACCAATGGCAATGTAAAAATTCACTTCATTGAGAATTATCGAGTAAAGCTTTCTACCTTTTATTTTGAATTTTGTAGAAAAAAAATTAATACATTATCGAATACATTCATAAAAATGAAAAATTATTTCAAACGGTAAAACGGTTGAAAATATTTATTTTGATTCATTTTTCTATATTTAAAGATAGTCAAAAAAATAAAAACAAAAATAGAACAAAAACCAAAAAATAATCATTACCTTCTAGGAAAACGGACCAAACAATTTCTAATTGAATTGGTTTATTAAAACCCTATGTTCATGTTGTAGATGCAGATCCAAAATTTCTATAGTAGCCTCCTAAAACCTGTAATTAACATAGTGAAAGCTTAGAAACCAAAAACAAATCATCATGAAAGCTTCTTCAGCTCAAAGATACTGAATCAGAATCAAATTCCCATTACAGACTTCGGCTCCTCCAAGTATAGAGCCCTCTTAGCTCTCAAATATCTTCAAAACGATGAACTATCTTGATAGTCTTTTCATGCATCTGATTCTTTACCCGACACAGTGGAAGCTAACCTCTTACAAGATGTTAAATCACAAACAGAGAATCTGCTATTATCTTCTTGATAAACTGAAAAATATTCAAATCGCAGCACATGATCAGAGTGACATACCGACGTTGGGAAAAAAAAAATATACAATGAGGCTACCACAATGTGAATGCATTTTAATAACCGTTGGATGTAAATTAAAAAATATGCATGCCCACTGATCACTATATACAAAGTCGAAGTACTTTTGAGTTTCTCACTCATAATCCAACCAGTCTAAAAACTGTTAGCTGCATTGGGATGGCCTCATCGTAATCTTTTGATGTCAGATATCCACGATCAACTTCTCATTGATGCATTGGCAAAGCATAGAATACCAATCTTTTAGCAACACCTTCTGGAAAACCAATTCTGCACATATGGTTGGATGGTTTCATTTTGGTCGAACCAAATATGCTGCCCATATTTCATCTGCAGGTGGTGGTGGTTGAACCCAATGTCCTGGTATTCGACTGCAAAAAATTTCATAGGGGCATTCAATTAACATAACTCTCCCACCTCTCTAGGCCACGGATGACATCGAAGGGAGGAATGAACAGGGAACAACTAGAAGAAACTGTTGAGGTTTATAAATTAGAACACTCGAGAAGCTATTGTAGCTACTTGTAAAGTATTCGTTAGGACGGTGGCGTTTGTTGTAAATTTGTGATGTATTCATGGAAGTTCAAATATGATTAGCAAATCGTTCTCTAATGGAAACTTATCCAAAACTTGTTAAGAGGAGTAACTAGAGTAAAGAATCGCATCTTACCTTCCTCCAGGTCTTATAAATGCATCCCACGATCTTCTCACCTGCACACAAAGCGGTAATAGTTGTGGTTCAAAAATAAAGGGCGTTATTGGTTTCTTAAGGAATGTTTCAGTATCACAAAAATACTTTAATCAACACAGTAATCGGATTTTATGTATGTCAGTAGCAATGAATGAACCAAGGGGGCATTTTGAGTAAGAACTTTGCACTTTTGCAATAGCTTCAGACCTATGTTTAGTATGTAGTAGGTTATAATTTAAATTACTTATCTCATACTACAAATTTGTTAATTCCACAAACTGAAATTATAAAGCTACACCAGGCTTTTACCATCTCTCATGCTATCCTTCAGAAATACAAAACCCAAACTACATGCTATAACAATTCATAGTTCTAAGACTCACTACTTTCTACAGTAAAAATAATCTAGGTTTCCCAAATTCGTGAACCAATGTTATACTGTAATTATTTCAGGAAAGCTAAGAAAAATAAACTTTCTTCTGAAAATGCTATAGGGAAGATACAGTGAGAAACACTTACTCCCAAATTCAAGGTTGGACACAAGTTCAAAATATGCACCAACAGCATGAATTTCATGAGACTATGCCACAAAATTCTGCAATAAGTGAGAAGCGCAGAAGTAATTACTGCAATTACCTCAATTAACGTGCCCATATCAGTGTTACTTCCATAATAATAATGATAGAACTCCATCGGTAAGTTGACTGCATAATCATACATTCTTCCATAACCTTGTACTTCTCCAAACTGTTTCCCAGGCTCTTTATCAGTGCTGGTGTTGGAGATCTTATCATCTGCACTCGCAGTTCTTTGATCATTTCTTTCTTCAGACCCGTTGGTAGCACTAGCTGGATCCCTTGATTCAGGATTATAACTCGGAATAGTCTTCCTAGACACCTCTGCAGTAGCAATGGCGTCCTTGGCAGCATCAGTATCAGCTGCAGCAAGGGCTTGACGTTCCTCTTCCTCAACTGCAGCTCGAACCTTCTCTAGAAACTTATCATCCTCCTCAGGTAGAAAATGACCTGGTCAAAATATTGCCAACCACTACTATCATTAGGCTATAACCAGACCCAAGTGTCAAAATTTCTTTGCTCGGAGGATTCAAAGGTACCGTTCCATATAGAGATGCAGAATACTACTTTAACTAGTACACATATCGATACATAAAGAGGGCAACTTAATGATAGAGAAGGTAATGAGAACTCATATCAGCAATCCTTTTTTTCCCTTTTAAGTAGGAAAAAAATATTTTCATTGGCATAGTGAAGTTAGAAAGAAAATAGTCCCAAGGAACAAACTAAACCTCAAAATCTCAAAGTACCCAATAATTAATAAATGCAATCCAAAAAAATCAAACATATCCATTGCAACCCTGTAAATTCTGATTTACAACATTATTCCTATCCTAAAGGCCCACCAATTTTTTAAGCCTTCAATAATCACCTCAACGGAAACAACTTCTACATGCTTCTGACTAGTCGAGTAAATTAAGGGTTTGTTTGGTTAGAAATCTGGATTTGTTTTATGTTTCCAGATTTACTGAGTTTAGCAAATATGTAATTGACAGAGAACCTGGATTATGTTTCTGAAAACTATTTTCGGATTCTGTAATCCAAACAGTACAAATTCTAAAAACAACTTTTTTATGTTTTCATTGTAATCAGATTTTAAATTTTAAATTTTAAAATGCAAAATTACATTAAATAAAGATAAGATATACAATATGTATTTTTTATAAAAAAAAAATTAAAATATGCATTATGTAATGTATTATAAATTATATAATATTACAAAATAATAATTACACAAATTTATTTTAAAATAAAACAGGTTCATAAATAAATTAACAATAGTTTATTGACAATTAATATTTAGTGGATAATACAACTAGATTTATAATTTATAAATATAGTATCTAACACATTTTAACAATTGTTTAAATTCGAATCCAATTTTTAAATCTTCTACCAAATATATATATGAAAGCATGAAATACAACTATGTTTTTATTGAATCCCTTGTTTTCAGATTCTCTACCAAACAGGCCCTAGTTGTTTTTGTAGCTCCTATGTTGGAAACTTCCATAAATATTTCCAAGTTTCTCCAAGGTTTCATGGTTCTACAATGACTCTGATAGACATCTTAGATTCATCCATGCATTCCAATCCTTTCACCGTATCCTTCAAGTGTTTTATGTTCACACCATAAAAAAATAATAATAATAATAATAAAAACTTGCCAGCATGAGCAGAACTCAACAGTAAAGGCGTTGCCACCTCCCCTTGAGGTTGAAATTTTGACACCTAACCTCATCCCCCTCCCCCCGAACAAAAAGACTAGATGTACCTTTAATTGAGACGACCTTACAAATCTCTAGCACACTTTTCTATCGATGGTTTTCTTCATCCTTATAGTATAATGCTCACATCTTATTTGCTTGAAAACATGTCAATTCTAGGATTCTCAAGAAACTTTGTAGGATCTTCCCTAACTGACATGTTGGATAACTAATTGGGAGAGATAAAAGCAAAAAATCTTTCACTTTCCACAATCTTCATTCTCCCTCCCTAATTCTTTCATTAAAAAATGTTCTAAATGATTTAGTTTCAACTTTGACAATCCTTGAAGGGTATTGCCACCCAAATCCTATTTCTTGGCTTCATCTTCCTTACCCTCTCTCTCACTTATTCAATCTTCAAAGCAATCACAAACACATGAGCAACTGATAGTGAGTTCAGCAATTCAAGAACCTGAATATGTTTCACTCGTTACGTTACGGCCATTTATACAAAAGAAAACAAAGATACAGAAAATTAACAACGATTTAGATTTTGTTCTTCTATCCATCGTACTCATACACCTAATGAAGTGCCAAAGACCAAAATGAATGTAACCAATCTGCTAAACAGCACAACAAAGCACCTGCACGTTAAGAAGGATACATAACAATGCAGTTATAAAAAAAGTAAGAAATTGAACCTTGTTTCTTCAATTTTTGGATCCTGATGGAGCGCAATTCTTGCAACTTTTCCACTATTAGTGCTAGTTCAAGCTACATGATATCCAACATCAGCTAGAAGTTCATCAGAGGAGGGGAACAAAAGCAGCAAGAATAGTTTTAATACTACTGGTAATTAATTCTATTGATTCTCACCTCAGAATCTAGCTTCTTTTTCTCCTCTTTTGCTTTAATTCTTGCAATCTCTTTCATCTTCTCCACCTGAAATTTATTGCTCGTCAACAATTAACACTATTCTGTCAATACATTGTGCCAATGTTCTATAGTCCGGAGCTAGACAAGCAAAAGCACCATAGTAACCAAGTGCAAAACATGGGTGGGGGAAATACCATCAAGATTTCATTTTTCTAAAAAAACTGTAAAATGTAAATAGCTGTCAATATATTAACATCAGAGGCAAATAACCGTTTCATGAGATGAGGAAACTAAAGAATTTATATGAACACGAGAGCTGACAGCAGTTAAAAGCAGAGTTTCAATATTCAAAACAAATATAGAACAAATAGACATAGGTGTTATGATAAATATATTTCTATAAACCCAAATTTGTATCGTACTTGATGTCCTTGTGACATGACCCTGTCTATCCATAAAAATCAGGCACAACCACAAATTTGGTTACTCGTTCTGAATTTGAAATAGAAAACTATCATCCAATGGCCCTATTTCTTATTCTTCCATTTATCTCCTCAAAAAGTATTTTCTTACTGAAATATAAATGAATAAATAACACCCTGAATATTTCTATATGTCTAGAATAAGAATCAGATTACAATAGAACTCGCTTATCCAACCTAAAAAAGAAGCCAAAAAAGGACATTAAACTCTCAGCTTCCAGTGAGAGAATATATATTTTTTTAAAAAAGGGAAAAAGATCAGTTGATATTCCAACACCTTGCGTTTTGCAATATCCTTGGCAATCTCCCTGGCCCTCCATTTATCAGCCTCCTGATCAACTTGGTCAAAACTTTCACGTTCCTAAAATCTCACAATAAAAGAGAAAAAAGAAGTAAGATTACGGTAAATATGTAAGATAATTTGGGATATAAATTACCTGAATACTACCTTTGCGAGTGATTCAGCAATGCGCTTCCTCTTTTTCTTTCTCCACTGCTTATTTCTCTTGGCCTTCAATAATTTACCAGATAACTTAACTGCTTCCGAGAGACTCGATTCATCAGTAGCCAGGCTAAATGGATGAAGCTGAGCTCTCAACCTTTTCATCAAAGCAGCTGCAATTTCGACCGAACGCGATTCTTGCAACTCCGAATTAATTCTTCTATCTTTCAAGTAATCAGAAAATTCACCAATAGAAGAACCATTAGGCAGATTATCCGCACTCTGCTCGGATGAATTTCCCTCTTTAACTATCATCAACATTTCAAGCTCTTTCTGCCTATCAATATTTATACTTCAATCACAATTTAAGACAAGAGTATTTGAACTGGACGTAGTATGCCAAAAATTACGAACAAACACATACATTGACTTGGCGAGATCGAGAGTGTCTTGCAAATCCCTTAAACGATCACGCACATTCAGGTTGTCCCAGAACGATGAACATGAAGACGGCGGCGGATTCGGTGGCGGCACCGGGAACCACGGAGGTTGAGGTGCAAACTGATGCGGAACTGGATTCATTGCTACTGAAAGCAATAATCGATGAACAACAAACAAATTAAGAAGAAAAAATGTCAACTATATTAGGATAATTGATGGGAAGAATGAAACGAAGCAAACCGAAGCTCTTCCGAATTTTCTCTGTAACTTGCGAGGCTTCAGCCTTCAGCTTGTTAAAAATGATTTTTTTTTTAGATAATTGTTAAAAATGAACTTTGAATTTTATGTAAATTTTCTTAAATAATTTCTGACGATTATCAATTTTTTCTTATCCCTCAATTAAATAATTTATGCTCTGAACTTGTGGACCACAAATATCAATAAAATATAATATTATTTATTAAAAATAGATTAAACCTAATATATAAATTAACAAAATATAAAATAAGAAAATTTTCTAAATTTTCTATTTTCTCCAATTTTCATAGAATTTACTTGTGTCTTCTAGAACCTACTAAATGCCCGAGACACATGGACAATAATGTGGTAATGGATAAGTGACACATGACTAATGGACAATAATAATAGGATCTACATTACACTTAATTTAACATATTTATAATACTTCCCTTAGATATCTATTATATATGAAATATGTCTTGTTAAAGTCTTACTAGGAAAAAAATTCGCTGAAAAAAAATCTGAGTGAAAGAAAAAAAGTACATATTTCATATAATTTGATACTCTTAAAAAGTATATTTGCTCTATCTCATAGAAACATCACTTGAGATCTTTTAGTCGCCGCATTTTAATATTGTGCACCAAATTTTCAAAGATTGCGGTTGGTAATGATTTTGTAAATAAGTCTGTAAGGTTATCATTCGAACAAATTTGTTGTACAATAATGTCACCATTTTCTTCAAGATCATGAGTATAAAAAAGCTTAGGTGAAAATATGGTTTGTTCTATCTCAGTATACGTTTTTCATATGAGACAGTAGATATGATATAAAAATACTCCATATATTCTTTTTATCAGTCTCAATATGATAACCATTGCAACATATATCTTTAAAACTAAGTAAAATTCTCTTTATTTACAGAGAACAAAGCAAAAGCGTTGTCAATTGTAAATTTGTTCCTCTAGGCAAAATAAATTTTGCTTTTCCAAAACCCTTCAATTAGATTTGAGAACCTGATATTGTATTGATTTTTGCTTTCAGGATTGTCGGTTTGGAAAAATATTTTCTACTTGTAAGTATTGTACTATGCCAGACATAGATTTTCTTTACTTATTTTTTAGACACCCAACATATGAAAATTGATAGATTTCTTCATTAAAATAAAATGATTACAATAAGAAAAACAACATTTATAACATACAAAGATAAACATCTACTAAGAGAAAAAACATGGAGATGAATAATAAAAAAATAATAATATTAAGTCTAGATATTTTCAATGTCAAAAGAAACACTTGATGTTCTATTAATTCTACCGATTTCTCTTTAAAAGATTCAAAGAAGTTCGCCACATCCAAATGTTTATATGGGATGGGTCAAATATGTCATTATCCCGATATACAAAATTTACTTCCACATTT
>NW_024064930.1:0-1331 GCF_009727055.1 Benincasa hispida | reverse complement strand
TTCATTGTTTTGGAATCACAGATGAAAGACATCTGTTTTTTTCATTAATGATCAAAAGTATATTATCAATTCAAAATACTTTTATGGGAAAAACATCTTTTTAGTATGTAAGTTTTCAAGAATATTTGCATTTTCATCCCTCAGGTTTCAATTTGGCCATTTTAGTCCCCCAATTTCATAAAATATGTTTAAAATGTTCTCTTTCTCGTTTTCTAAATTAATTGGATTTTTTTTGTATTCTTTTCAATTTTTAAATAAAAGTATATTTCCTCTCTCCTCTCTCTTCCTATTCACTCATCTTTCTCAGTCTTCTCTCTCCTCCCCTCTCCACGGTTCTTCTCTTTTTCTCTCCCTCTTCCCCTCCCTTCACCATTCTTCCCTCTTTACTGATCCATTTTCTTCAATAGCAGAGTGTTTATTTCAAGAAGTCGACCAAGAAGGAATGAATTTTAGAGATCTCATGAACCACCACGATGATATTTGATAACACCAACTTAGTGAGAACATGTTTTTTTGTTCCGTACCATTGCCATGAACATAAAAATAAAATTGCAAGTTTTTATATGAACATTTCAAAGAGTTTGTACAATTTCGTGATCTCAATTAGTATCAAGCATTTCTCATTTTAAAACTATATAGTGTAAATTTGATACTTCAAATGATCAGTAGCTTGTTGAAATAATTAATAAGGGCAAAAACATTCTCATGAAACTTGAAACTTGTTAGAAGTTTAATCTTTTTCTACTTGACAACATGGTCTATCTCATGAATGTTTAGAAGGTTTGAAGAGTAAAAGAAAATGAAAGGCCAAAGGGAATGTGTCCATTGAAGAAGGGAGAAAAGATGGAACTAGGAAGTTGGGAACCATAGTGGAAGAAGGGGAGAGGAGGAGAGAGAAGAGTGGACAGTGGATGAGAAGAGAGGGAAAGCGAAAATATATATTTTTATTTATAAATGTCATAATAAATTTGAAAATAATATAAAAAAAACATCTAATTAGTTTACAAAAAGAGAATAAGACCTTTTAAACCTATTTTGTAAAACTGAGGGACTAAAATGGGTAAATTGAAACCAGAAAGACCAAATGCACATATTTTTTAAAACGCTGAGACTAAAAAGATATTTTTCCTTAATTTAATTTATATAACTATGTAATGACCGGATCCTTACACATTATGATCCGACCACTACGACATGCATACTTAGACTTTTCTATCATGAGATGAGTTTTGGTGAAAATTCCAAAGAACATATCTAAATTTTATTAATTAGATAGAAAAACGATACAAAAAATTTATTTATCAAAACACCAGGATCCATAAAACATTAGC
>NW_024064929.1:0-1078 GCF_009727055.1 Benincasa hispida | reverse complement strand
CTTTAATTTGGTATTAGTTCAATTCATTTCTCTCAACTGTTTTGACTTTTTTAGAAACCAAACCCCATAATTGGCCTTTTTTTTAATTTTTTTTTTTTTTTATAATATGGAATTTGAATATACACTCTAATTTAATAAGCTTGAAGTTTCAAAACTTGAGTTTATGATTGAAACCCTCCAAAAGAATAATAATATATATGTAAACCTGATTTTATATAATAATTAATTTGTGTTTAGTTTTGATTGGAAAATATTAGTATACAAAGTTTATGAGAACTACTTTTTTAAGAAAAATTTTCACGGATAGGAAAAATGTCAAACTATTTACGAAAATAATAAAAAATTATTGATAGATATTGATAGACTTCTATCAACATCTATCGACAATAAACTTCTATCAATTCTTATTATTGATAAACACCGATAGATTTCTATTAGCCTCTATCAACCTCTATCAAAGAAATATAAAGTTTTATTATTTTGTGTAAATAGTTTCTCTTATATTTTTAAAATTGTTTGAAAATTTCCCTTTTTCTTAAAAATAGATTCTAATTTCTTATATAATTACACAAGTCTAATTAGCGGAGAAAATTCTCTTTAGACCTTTATTAATCCAAAGTAACAAAGCCTTAAAGCTATTGGTTGAGTTGGGTGAGCTTTGATTCTAACCCACTCAAAGTAACCTTCATTTGGCTGTTAGGCTTTGAGAGTTTTCTAATCATATATATATTTATTTATTTTCCTATTTTCCCACAACCACCAATTTTATTTGGTTACCCTCCCACCATTTTTCAGGCACATCCTCCCCAACAAATTATAAATCTATATTTTCTATTAAATACTTATGATAAAAGATTTACTCATCATACCACACACTATGAATAATAATTGTAACGTCCCATGTCTAGGAATTAAATCAAATTTCGATACCTAATGATCTTGACATCTTTATTTGTCGTGAATATTTTGAAGAGTGAAAACTATCCTCACAAACCAACACGAGTCTTTTCCGCATATTTTGTTCTCACTCTTCTGCTTCCAAAGAAATCTTTCAATAATATATATATATATATATATA
>NW_024064928.1:45591-55705 GCF_009727055.1 Benincasa hispida | reverse complement strand
CAAATCCATTTGACATGATTGATGCAAATACCTCCATACATGAAGAATGCACTTAAAGAACTTGGATCAGTGATAAGTTTCTCCTTCAAAATCGACTTTATCCCTTTTATATAACATTAAACAACTTGCCAAAATATTAAAAAAAAAAAAAAAAACATGTTTGATTGATAGTATTTTAGAATTGTTTTCTATTATCCGGATTATGTTATGTACCTTAATTATTCAATCCTATCACTCAACTATTTGTTAGGACAATTGCAGTGAGCGGCAAAAAAAAAAAAAAAAAAAAAAAACATATGGATATTTGCAAATATGTTTATAGTGGATATTCCTTTTGTTTATCTTTGTTTCGTTTTGATATGAAGTTGTTTTCATTCTATGATTTGATTTAAGTTTTGGTCTTGATTGTGATATGCTTTTAGGTTTTTCATTATATCTTAATTTCATTATTTAAAATTATGTCAATTGATATATCAATATAAATACATTATTTTGATATTATTTTGTATATATCAGTTGACTAATATTTTATATTTAGAGAGAAAAAAATTGAGTTACCTTATTATTTTTTAATCTTAATTACTTCCATTAGTCGAGTTTTCATGAAAATCCTTTTGTTGTGGTTTTTGCTTACCTTCAACAAAACTAAAACGTCTTAGGATATTGACTTCATTCAATAAAGTTGTGGACTCAATATATTTTCATTCAACCAATTCAGTTAGTCTATAATCTAGGTTTTTATATTCTCTATTGGTGTTGATGATTTTGATTTTACTGGTAAAATAAGTTGTGGTTGATCTTTATCAATTGTCGTTTGCTAAGAAAAAAAAGGTTTAGTATTGCATGATGTTTTAGGTTCAAATTACTGTGTGTATGCATATATTTTTGTTGGTTGATGCAATAACTTTATTCTTAATATGAATCGTGAATCATGGTCTTGACTTATCTATGATTGTGAAATGAGTATGATGTCGTTTTCTTAACTCTAGTGTTTGAGCCTTGAGCACATATACATTAGGTTGATCTAAATATTCTAAAAGATGTGTATCCATCAATAAGATGAAAATCTTTCATGGAAATATATGATGTTGCTTCTTTTCTACTTATTTATGACACAGGATTAGACTATTGAGGAAACAACTTATTTGGTCTGCAAAAATTGATATATGTGATATTTACGTTATATGTATGTATGTGTCCAAAATCGAAAAAAAAATAAAAGGGAACGTTTAGCTATTGCAGTAGATTTACATCCATTAACATTATTCCCAATGGATTGAAAAAACATTATAGGACTATTTGGATGCTGGTTTGGAATCATGAGAAATCCTAAAAATTTGGAGCTGTTTTGGTTGGATGCTATAGGCTTTTTATGCTTGTAATTGGAGTGTAGGTTCGAGATGAGTTGCTGTTTTTGTTTTAGATTTTTCTAAACTGCTTCTTTTACCTGAGTTTGCAATATTATTTAACTCTAAATTTCAGTACTCATTTACAAATTAACATGTCAAACACCATCTCTCCACCTCTCTAACCCTAGATTTATGGATAAGATTCGATGTGACAGGTGTAGTAGTGCACATGAAAGTAATTTACATACTTTGAAATTATAACTATAACCAAATTCTAAACAAAATCTATAGTGCAAGTTGTTGCAATTGAGTTTACTTGCACTATATTTTAACCTTAATATTAAAATTCAGAAAATTAAATATTTAATTCTGAGTGTATAATAATAATGTTATTTTATCTCGTTTGACTAGATGGAGATAAATAATTTTAAGTAAAGAACTTTTAAAGTAGAAAGACATGCATAGTATTTAATATTTGATTTCTGCTATTAAACTACTACATCATATGGGTGTAGTCAAAGTCTTAGAAAATTAACCGTACTTTCCACACATTGTCATGGTGATAATATCAATAAAAAAGAATATAATAGATAAGAGTTCAAAGAAAACTAAATGTGTAGACTATTCGTCTATGATGCTGCAACTTCGAATTCCAAATGGGAGATCTCTTGAAGATCTCCAAATGATTCTACATAGGTGAAAAGCTTGGGTCATTTTATAGAGAAATACGGGGAACCCACTTAGTATCTAATTATGATTTTGCAGGTCTTGATAACGTAGGCTGTGACAAGCGGCTGCTAGGAATGGAAACGGTTCGATTCGGTTTGGTGGTCAAACCGAACAAAACCAAATTTTCTATATGTGAAATTGAACCGAACTGAATTATTGGTTCAAACCAAACCGAACCGAACAACATATATGCGGGTCGGTTTGGTTTCAAATCCGATTTTGGCATTTTAAAAAAATATGTGTTATATATATATTTTTAATTAAAAAATGGTTTGGTTCGGTTCAGGTTTGTTCTTTAAATTAAAAATAGTTCGATTTTAAATTCGGTTTTACTCTTTTCTTAAATAAATAAATAAACATATATATATAAGTTAAAAAGGTTTGGTTCAGTTTCAAATTCGATTTTCGAAATTGAAACCGAACCGATCCGAATTAATTTGCTTCAAAATTTCTTCAAATCGGGCTAAACTACATTTTTCGGTTTCATTGAGTTTTCAGTTCGGTTCGTTTTTTAAAAACGGTTTGGTTTTTGCGGTTTGAATGGGCACCCCTAGCGGCTGGCCATACGGTTACAACATCAGTTCATCAGGTGGCTACTTATACCTCTACTGTGTTTCGTGAGTTGACATACTCATATTGATTTAACAGTGCTTCAAGATAATGAAGGTTCGAAGTATGAAGATGCTACAACATGTAGGTGATTTGATAGCTTCATGCACTTCTACCACCTTCAACTGGATTTGACGTGCTGAGATGATAAGCTAACATCTCAAGGTATGGAGGACCAACTATCAATTCAAAGACTGGAGACTTCCCTCCATGTTGTTACTCAAGATTTCATCAATCCAGTAGCATCGTTTTATTTTTTTCAAGTCTTTGCAACGTATAGGTGATTTGACGTGCTCAAATACTCATATGGTGTGTCGGGATATGGTGGAGTCATATGTCAGTTTAGGGCATGAGGACATCCAACCTTGTTGTTACTCTAAATTTAAGCAATGTTGTAGCACCATTTTTCTACAAATCTGCGAGTCTTACTTTTGCAACAACTTTTAGACTTTTGCAATATGCTTTTGATCACACCTTACATTTTTTTTCTTTTGCATTTTTAATGAAATTTAAATGCTTATTTATCTCAAAACATGCTACCAATAAAGATTAATGATTTATGGGTACTAAAAGCTTGCTTTGGTAAGAAATCATTTACCAACCTCGGAAATGGGTTATACTTATTGAATTTATAATATTAATTCTCATTCGAAGACATGAGCGATTTAGGAAACATAATTTATTCTCACCTTCCACTTTTCATTTTATTGTCAACCATTTGGACTTTGGTTAAAGAACTTGCACATGAATGTATGTTTCCTTTTCATGGGATTTAAGACTTTTTTTTTTTAAGTTTATGTCACACCTCCTCTCAGATTTTGTCTCTTATCTAAGAAGAGGTGTGAAAACAACAGATATTATCCTTAAGGACACTTATTGCCCATTCATTACTAGTTTCCTTTTAAAAACATTTAATATTGCAGCGGAAGACTTAATAGAATAAATGAATTCACATACTTTGTTTAGGAAACCAATTTACAAGTTTCTAAATTATATTTACTACTGTAGCCCCATCGAATACAAAACTTTTCTTTAGTAATAATTTTATCTTGTGGCAGACTTTGACCATTCCCTACAACTTGGACTCTTTTGTTACCTACAAGGAAAACACGAAAATAAAACAAGAGCTTTTTAAGACCAGTGAGTGGAATCATAAATATAAGTCTATTTCAACTTATAACATCATAACTGAGGTTACTACGCAAACCTCTGTCTTGAATGAAGTTTTTTTTTTTTTTTTTCACAAATCCACCCACACACACGGTAGCTAGTTAACATTTCACATCTCCAAATATTCATTAACCTATGTGCACATAGTCTTTCCTTTTATGGGCTCAAAAGCTAGGCCTGTCGGTCCTCTGACCGTTCCATGCAAGGTTTTCCTCCACAGACTTAGGAACTAGACTTCTCCGTCCACTGACCATCCTGTGAGATTTTTATCTTGGGCTCAGGCACTAGGTTCATTAACCCCTTGACTATCCCAATTCCATGCTCGCCTCATGCTATAAGCATTTTCATAAACTATGGCATATTAATTCAGAATATGCTAAAAGACTAAAACGAGAAACCATTCACAGTGATCCACTGGAATTGCTTTTCCTTCCCAGTTCACCTGGTTTCCCTTGATCTCCTATTAAACCCTATTTCAAATTCAACTTCAAGCTTAGATTACTCATCCTTCCAGATCTTATCTCAAAATATTTCCTTCTAGAAAAATGTTTGAAAATGTCTTAGCTAGCTTACCTTAAAGTTTCACCTCGATATTCCCTCTTGAAAATTTGGAGTCTCAAGTTCACTCTACCTGGCCTGACTGTCTTCTCATCAGTGAACAACTCTCGGTTTTCCTGAAATTTTGACAGCCTTAGAGTTAGAATTTTCTCATAGCGCTCTCATACCAAAACTACATTTAATTTAAAAGCTTTTGGTCCAAAAATCACCTGATTTGTACTAGTAATTTGGAATAACTTCTCGTTTGAACTTGGCCCAGACGTCTGTCCGTACACTATGCTCTGTCCAACGCCACTGTTTTGATCACCGCTCTGATCAACGCTACTTCCCCTCCGTTCAACGCACGAATTTCTCTTATTTACTCTCACTTACTCTCCTTTAAGTGATCTTTCAGAATAGAAATCTTTTGTGAATTGAAGTGAAGTATCCTGCCCTATTTATAGGCATTTCACCATTCATCATAACTTGACACCTCCACTTTTGAGCATGTTCAGACGTTCTTCTTCCAATCTGCCAATGCCCAACCTTGCCACCTCCTGTTTGAAGTGTCACCTTCCTCTTTTTCCAGCTTAACTTAGCCAATTCACATGTTTTCTCCTTTTTCCAGCTCAATCTGCATGGTCTTCAAGCATTTCCTTCGATCGCCATATGTCCAGTTAACTTTTCCAGCCCACAACTCTTTAATCCTTGTCATGTAGTACATCGTATCATGCCCGACCATCATATAGTTTTACACCCCATCGTGTAGCTCAATCGTTTAGTAAACTCTCGCTTTCAACGATCTCGCGTATAGCCTATCGCATAGTTGTTACGCCTATTGTTTAGCTCCATCGTGTAGTGCCAACACCTTATCATCTAACGCATCTGCCTCTCATGCAACGCCACGTCCAACGTCTGCGTCTATCGCACATGCCCATCGTTCAATGCCTGGCCTATCGTGTAGCACCATCGTGTAGTCTATCGCTCAATGTTAGCGCATCGTCTAATGCTCAGCTTATCATCTAACGCTCGTTCATCACTTAATGTTATCGTTTCGTGCTATCACATTGCGCTATCATCCAACTTCTACGCTTATCGTCTAGCACTTACATCGATCATGTAGTGCCATCGCCCATCGTATAACTCTATCGTGTAGCGCATCGCATCACATCGTTTAGCGCCGCCTAATGCTACACGATCATCTAGCGCATCACTTAGTGTCTGCACATAGCTATATGATCGTCCACCCTAGCATCTTACGCTTATTATCTCGCACATAGCTACATGATCGTCCACCCTAGCATCTTACGCTTATTATCTCTCTCTCTCCGCTCTGGCACACGCAGTCTCAATGCATGAGCAACTCTTGGCAATGCCTTTTGCCAATGCTTCGGCCAACATGCGTCTCACCTCACAAACGCATGGTTTCCTTTGCTTTAATGCTTAATCCCTTTTATGCTTCGACTAACTCAGCCTCATCCTATGCATTTAATGTTTCCTTAACACACAAGCATGGTTTCTTTTTTATTTCATACTTATTCAGATTTTCACTAATTAAGGCTTATCTCAAAGCTACTCAAGGAAAATTCATTCAACACTTAGAAATTTTCCTTCTCTTTTAACTTACACTTAGTTAATTCTCTTAATTACTTGCTTAAGTAGAGAAATTGAAATCCGGGTGTTACAGTTTATTTCTATTTAAAATTTAATTTCTATCACATCTCTGAAAGATTGCAACATGCATGTAGTAGCGATCATGATTAGAGAATGTCCTAGAATTTCGGTCTTTACATTGCAAAAAATTAGAATTGAAACAAAACTCAAATCACAAGGGTGAAATTATAACATTTTGAAACCTAGGAATTGAATCAAAATCAAACTCAACTACTTCCATTAAGAACAAAAAATGTAACATTTTGAAATTTAGGGAAGAAATAGTAACTAAACCCAAAACCTAGGGACTAAAAAAGGTATTTTTCAATTTAATTTATATATAGAAAATTTTTATTTTAAGTTTAAAATCGGTAACTAGATTTAGTTTTGAAATTACATGCATGTAATAATAACTCTATTTAGAGATCTTAGAAAGTCAGATCGTTTGGTAATAAAAATATGATCTTCTACAAAATAATCTCAAAACAAACTTCCAAAAGCCACTCATTGTTAACAAATCATATATATTTTACAAGTCGTGGTCAAAAGCATGATTGATACTCATTTTTACATAAATTTGTTGTTTTTGCTGTGACTTACATCACAAAATACGGGATTTATTCAGAATAAATTTAGATAAGCCTAATTAATCCTAAAAAATAAACTGAAACCCACTCAAAAAGTACACTTTTAGGTTTAGATTTATAGTTCTATTGATAATTTGTGTTCATTGATACTTTTTATAGTTAATTGTACAAAATTGAGCATTTAAACTAGAACATGCAAAATTGAGGTTAAAATGACAACAACACCTCTATAATATGTCAAAGGTTGGCCTAGGCAAGAGAGGGTCAAAGTTGATGAATAATTGTGAACTAGGACAAAAAGAGGTGTCAAAACCTGGTGGATGGCGTTGTCCTGCTTCTTTAAATCCCGCAGTTCGTATTTTGATCGCAACTTTTGATCCATATGGCAATTTTAATTAGGCGAATGAGCACTAGTATTCTTCGTTTTTTCATTCTCCACCCATCTATATAATTAGAGTTTAGATTTTCTATCCTTTACATTCTGTAATCAAGTCAAAAGATGACCGGTGTTATCTTTTATTTATCCAATTCCTACACAATTTGGAAAAATATTTGCCTATGCAATACTTCTCATGATAGCTTTTGAAGCCAAGGAGAGGGTTTTGAGCAAAATATAGAGGTTCCTTGGTGTGGAAGCTGATTGGAGAGCATTGAAGGGTCATTTCCATCATGAAAATGAGATCGTAATGCCAGATAATTCTTTCTTTCCCTTTTTCATATTGGATTCTTTTCTGTATTTTGTATTCTTATTATGGTTCTATGGAAATCAAGTTAGGTTGAATTTCTCATAGTTTTAGGAATAAATGAAATCTTTAGCTAAATTATTGAACACTTTGCTTCTTGAATGTCAATTTGCATTTACGCTTTCTAGCATAACCGTTCTTAATGATTTTGAATTTTTTATCAATATTTTAATAATTTCACATTTTAATCTTGCTTGAACAAGTAGGCTTTAAATTAGATCACGTAGGCTAGATTATTATTTGAACACACACTAGAGTAGTCGGATAACAGTAGTGGTTGTTGATATAGGATCTTAATACTTTGCTTAATTATCTAGTTTCAAGAAATTAGTAATTAGGTGAAAGAAAAGATTGGTCTTGAGAAAGACAATCCAGATAAAAGACTTCTAAACCTTGGTGTTGTGTTAATTACTTCAAGAACTAAAGCAAATGTGTTTGATATTGTCATGATGAAATATATTCTCTTAAACATCTCTTGGTTCATAATCTTCATATTCGATCACTCACTACAATCAAACAAGACTTTTCATGACACAATAACATATCCAAATTAAGAAAGGAGAGAGAAAAAACTATCATAAAAGTAAAAAAATCGCATTTTTAGTAGGAAAAAAGCTGATTTTTGAATATCAAGTTTTTCGTGACAGTTTTCCAATATCAAAATTCATGAGGACATCCAACCATGTTATTACCACAAATTTAAGCAATGTTGCAGCATATTTTTTCTACAAAAATCTGTAAGTCTTACTTCTATAGTAGCTTTTATAGATTCTTACAGCATGCTTTTGATGAAATCTTACATTTCTTTTCTTATACATTTCTAGTGGAATTTAAATACAGAGAATTTTGAGTCAAGGGAGAGAATTTTAAGCTAAATACAGAGGTTCCTTGGTGCCGAAGTAGATTAGAGAGCATTGAAGAGTCATTTCGATCATAGAAATGAGATCAAAACATTGGATAATTCTTTCTTTCCCTTTTTAATCTTGGATTATTTTTTGTACTTTTGTATTCTTGCTATGGTTCTATCTATGAAAATCAAGTTAGGCTGAATTTCTCATAGTTTTATGGATAGATGAATTCTTTGGCTTAATTTTTAAACACTTTGCTTCTTGAATGTCAATTTGCATTTAAATTTTCTAGCATGACCATTCTTAATGATTTTGGATGTTGATCAATATTTTAATGATTTCACGATTTAAATCTTGCTTGAACAAGTATACGGCTGTAAATTAGATCATGCATGCTAGACTATCATTTGAACACACTAGAGTAGTTGGATAACAGTAGAGGTTATTGAAGAAGGATTTTAATGCTTTACTTAATTATCTAGTTTTAAGAAATTAGTAATTAGTAATTAGGTGAAAGAAAAGATTGATCTTGAGAAAGACAATTCGGATAAAAGACTTCTAGACCTAGGTAGTGTGTTAATTACTTCAGGAGTTAAAGCCAATGTTATTGGCATTGATGAAATATATTCTCTTAAATGTCTCTTTATTAGTAATGTTCATGTTCGATCATTCACTACAACAAAAAAAAAAAAAAATACTTTCCATGACACAAGAGCATATCCCAGTTAAGAGGGGGAGAGAAAAACTGTCATAAAAGTATAAAAACCTTTTTTTAAAAAAAAAAAACCCCACATTTTTTGCAGGAAAAACCACTTATTTTCATATATCAGATTTTTCTTGACAGTTTTTCAATGTCACAAATTCATGAAACTTATTAATTATCATTAAATATTTTATTAAATATTGTTATCTCCTAAAAATAACTTCTTATTTTGCGTGAAATCACTTCCCCTTTTACGAAACCCTCTTCCCCAAATTGGAACCCTCCTATTGAATGAGGAATTTTGGACCAATCACAAGTTGTCATGCCGTTTATTCAATTAATGATAAAATTCTAAATCATTAAATTTGGCTTCAATTAGAAGTTGACATATGTCCCGAATAAAAGTTGAAGACAAATTTCGATGACACCACGTGGTTTTGAATCAGATAAGATTAATTTAGCTCAAATTGATATTATTATTTGGGTCAAAGTCCAATTAATTGGGCCCAAAGGTCAAGCCCATGGATCAACCAAGCCCAAGCCCACCTGTGAACTCTATAAATAGAGAAGCTCTCCTCATTTGGAGGGGTCAGCAATTCTACACTCTAAAGAGCTTAGAGGAATTCTCTACAATCAGAAGACTCCTTGACTCCTGAAGTTGACCGTGCTTGAAGACTGAAGTTCTTTGAAGACACAAACATTCTGAAGACCGAAGTCCTTTGAAGATACAAGCCTTCTGATCACGCTTGAAGACTGAAGTTCTTTGAAAATACAAGCATTCTGAAGACTGAAGTCCTTTGAAGATACAAGCAATTCTATATTCAGAGAGCCCAGAGAGAATTCATCAACAAGCAGAAGACTCCCAAGACTCTTGAAGCTGCATTACGAGAAGACAAAAGACCCTTGAAGACACAAATACTCTTCCAAGACTTTTACTTCAAGAACGTTCGGTGTTTTTTTTCTTCAAGTCAAGTACATTTACCCAACCGAAAGAGAATCAGAGGATCAAGTACTAGAGATCGAACAACATCGCATCAAATCAACCTCAACATCAACACCAACTCAAGTTCAACTCTACAAAATAAGTTTCTCCGGAAGCCTTGTGCGAACATTAATCCTCTAAAAAGATCAACAAGCCCAAAGGCCAATCCTCCAAGAAGATCAACAAGCCCAAAGGCCGATCATC
>NW_024064928.1:28068-45566 GCF_009727055.1 Benincasa hispida | reverse complement strand
TTTGGACGAATCAGGCCTTTAGGCTTGATGATCTTCTTTGGACGATCGACCCTTTGGGCTTGATAATCTTCTTGGACGATCGACCTTTGGGCTTGTTGATCCTTCTAGACGGATCGGGCCTTTTAGGCTTGATGATCTCTTGGACAATCATCCTTATGGGCTTGATGATCTTCTTCGACGATCGGTACCATCATTAAATATTCAGGCGAGAGAGCCCTGATTATCTATTACATACTATAACGGACTGTCCGACAACCGGCCCCTTTGGAGAAATTTAGAGAATGTGATCCTTCTTAGTATAAATACGGAAGATCTTCTCTGAGGACATTGTAGATATTCTATGAGCAGATAGAGATATATCGAGGGAGCTATAGTTGATATATTTTTAAGAGGATTATTATGTCTACGCAACACCACAGAGCTATGACAAGAGAAACTCATATTTTGTAAGAGGTTGAACTCAGAGAGCAAGCAGAAGACCCCAAACCACCATTACAAAACAAAACCCTAAAACACAAATACTCCCAAGACTTTACTCAGAACGTTCTTTCTTCAATCAAACATTTTTACCCACGAAAAGGAATGCAGAGATCAAAACTTATGGAATTCGAACAACAACCATTCAAATCCAAACCTCAACATCCCACACCAACTCACTCACCTCCTACAAAATAATTTCCTCCTAAGTTCCTTTGCAACCATAATCCTAAAAAGTACAACAACCCAAAGTCCAATCCTCCAAAAATCACAACCCAAAGTCCTACATCTAAGGAAGATCAACAACCAAGCCTATCACTAAGTAAGATATAACCACCCAAAGGGCCATCTTTCTTGAATAAGGGATTATCAACCCAAAGGATCCTTGTCCAAGGAAAATCACAAGTCAAACCTGTGATCCCTAAAATCACCAACCAATCGATCGTAACCAAACAATTATCAACCCCAAAGTCGATGTCCAGAGAAATCATCAACCCTAAAGGCCGATCTGTCCAAAATATACAACCCAAAGAGGCCAATCATCCCAAGAGATCATCAACCCAAGATACCTGATCACCAAAAGATTTATGAGCCCAAGCGATTTTTTTAAAGAAGATAACCAGCCTTAAAAACTAATAATTATTTGGGAAAGCATCAAAATATACGTATTAGAGATTTGTATTCACTTTCCACAAATAATAAAAATCAAATACAAGTTCCATGAAATAAATTTCTATTGAAATCTCGTGCGGAAACAAATGGCCCCCATGGGACATTCTCTATCTCTCATCTCACTCTCTCGCATCGGAAGAAATTAACCTACAAATGGCTCCAAAGAAAGTTATATCCAAAGCTACCGTTTGCAAACAACCGATACTATACATAAACTTTGCATCACGGAAATCTACTAAATGCGGTAATCATCATTAGAAAAAACCTCCCTGTTCGATGACTAATTCTGCTACTGATCCATCGATAAAAGAATCACACTTTGTGTAGACTTCAGGGACGATTAACGGCTTGAGTCACCATGAAAAGATGAAAAGAAATAAATATCCTAAGAAAGCTGTTGAAGACGAGATCCAAAATCGCTGCTTTAAAGAGATCAAATACCAGCTCGAGAAACCGCGAGTTAGTTAATCCCAACTACAAAAGCTAATGAACAAAGAAAGACTATCTGCAGAAGACCAACCACAACAATCTACCTAACGTTTCAACCCGTCAGTTTTAACAACTGCAAGAATATGAATACAAACTCATAAGACTCATACAGAAGACCATCACAAGTCTCCTTTATGTAACTAATCGTCACACCAAGAGAATCGAAAACCGAGAATGCCAGCCAGGATCAACCTCCAAAACTCTACAGTTCGACGGAAAGCAACCAAAACAACATTCACCACTTCATTGAAACCTGCAAAATACAGGAACCAAAGAAGACCAGCTAGTCAAACAGTTCGTTGTACCCTTGAAAGAAAATGCTTCGATTGGAATACTGATTTGAGCCCAGAAGTGATGACAGGTGGAACAGCTAGAAAAAAGGAATGTCCTGAACGCTTCTACAGTACAAGGTGCACTATTAGCATGATGGAGCCTGACGAACACCAAAATAGTGGAAGGAGAGAACATCATCGATTTCATCAATCGATAGAGAGCTTGAGTCTGATGCAAAGAAAGGCTCATGAACCTAATCTGCAGTGATGTGCACCCAAGCATGCACTGAGACCTTCCTACATCCTAACAAAGGAATAAACCTCGACGGTAAGAGTTCCGCACAGCGCTCAATGAATAGGAGCTGACAATCGCCAAATAAGGGAAAAAGATTTCCTAGTCCTTAAAGGAAGAAAATACAAGAATAGGCCAAGGCACAAAAAATATTGTGGATATGCATAACTCCACACAAAATGGGTGCTGAACGAAAATCGCCGAAAAATCGCCATCTATGAAGTTGCCCTCGTTCTGATAATTCCAGCGTCTCTCCCCCGAACCTGTGGGAATGCGGTTCCATACCGCAGCTCCACATCTACATTAATAGAAGCCTTCACGAGTCTAAATTCAAACCCCTCTTATCTTTCAAAAAAAGTCCTACAGCTAACCCGTCTTTATGTCCTGAGGTCATCCTCTTCGTGTGTTTGGTTACAACCTTTGTTCATGAGCTCCATAGGTCCACACTGACTAAGTTTCTCCACAAGCTAAAAATGTGTGGTTTTGTCGGTATAACCCCTGCACGAGCGAGGCTATAAATGGCTTCATGCCATCTTCCAGAAAACTATTGTCACTATATGTCAACATTCCTTGAAGATAAACCCGTTCTTATCCCATTCAGTCTATCTTCAGGGGAAGACACAAGAAGAGAGACTGAACATTCCACGTAACTCCGTACCATACGCTCATAACTTGAGCCTAGTACCCTTCCGACCTGAGCCTCAGCCCCAATGTCCTGGACCTAGTCTACCTAGCTGAACCTAACTCTGCTCCTTTGTTCCCAGTTCACATAGTCTAAACCTGACTCTGCTCCGTGTTCCCATGTCGGTCCTTCCCTACCAAACAAGTTCCCTGATAACAACTATAGGAAAATCTCAAAAGAAATCAGGAAACCTCTGGTGCCATCGAAAGTGTCGCAAGCGTCGAACCAACTCGGTTCACGATCCAGTTCAAGAGAAGTCTTGAAGAAAAGTCTGGAACATAGAAAATATGAAGAGAGCCGTAAGATCATCAAGCCCAAAGGCCAATCATCCAAGAAGATCATCAAGCCCAAAGACCGATCATCCAAGAAGATTAATGAGCCCAAAGGCTGATTGTTTAAGAAGATCAACCAGCTTAAAGACTATAATTTATTTTGAAAGCATCAAAATATTATGTATTAGAGATTGTATTCACTTTCCACAAAATTAATACAAATACAAAATTCAAGTTCCATGAAATAAATTTCTATTGAAATCTCGTGCGAACAAATTGGCACGCCCAGTGGGACATCTCTATCTCTCATCTCTCTCTCGTCATCGAAGTAAATTAACCTACAAATGGCTCCAAAGAAAGTTATATCCAAAGCTACCGTTGCAAACGATACTTACATAAACTTTGTCATCACGGAATCTACTAAAGGCGGTATCATTATTAGAAAAAATCCCTTGTTCGATGACTATATTCTGCTACTGATCCATCAGATAAAGAATCACACTTTGGTGTAGTATCTGTCATGGTGACTGATGTAACGGCTGAGTCAGCC
Source organism: Benincasa hispida (assembly GCF_009727055.1). Taxonomy (NCBI): domain Eukaryota; kingdom Viridiplantae; phylum Streptophyta; class Magnoliopsida; order Cucurbitales; family Cucurbitaceae; genus Benincasa; species Benincasa hispida. The sequence goes on along the minus strand of NW_024064928.1, from coordinate 41,860 downwards.
ATGGAAAAGATGGAAAGGAAGATAAATATCCTAATGAAAGCTGTTGAAGAGCGAGATCATGAAATCGCTGCTTTAAGAGATCAAATACAGGCTCGAGAAACCGCTGAGTTAAGTTAATCTCCAACTACAAAAGCTAATGACAAAGGAAAGACTATCTTGCAGGAAGACCAACCACAACAATCTACCTATGTTGTCACCCTGTCAGTTTAACAACTGCAGAATATGATTACAAACTTCATAAGAGCTCAGTACAGAAGACCATCACAGTCCTCCTTTATGTACTCTAAGTCGTACACCAAGAGAATCGAAAACCTGAGAATGCCAGCCAGGTATCAACCTCCAAACTTCTAGCAGTTCGACGGAAAAGGCAATCCAAAACAACATGTTGCACACTTCATTGAAACCTGCGAAAATACAGGAACCAAAGAAGACCAGCTAGTCAAACAGTTCGTTTGTACCTTGAAAGGAAATGCTTTCGATTGGTATACTGATTTGGAGCCAGAAGTGATTGACAGTTGGGAACAGCTAGAAAAGGAGTTCCTGAACCGCTTCTACAGTACAAGGTGCACTATTAGCATGATGGAGCTGACGAACACCAAATAGTGGAAGGGAGAGACAGTCATCGATTACATCAATCGATAGAGAGCTTTGAGTCTGGATTGCAAAGATAGGCTCATTGAACTATCTGCAGTGATGTGCACCCAAGGCATGCACTGAGAGCTTCTCTACATCCTACAAAGGATAAAACCTCGTACGTTTGAAGAGTTCGCAACATGCGCTCATGATATGGAGCTGAGCATCGCCAATAGGGGAATTAAAGATTTCCTAGTCCTTAAAGGGAGAAAATACAAGAATGAGGCCAAGGGCACTAAAAAGATTGTGGATAGTGCCACAGAAAAATCTATGGTCGTTCATGTGACCCCGCCAAAATTTTCCTCCAAAGGAAAATAAACAAAATTTGAAAGAAGGCACAATGAAGGCGAGAAGTGTCCTCCAACTCTTAAAGAAAGACAAGAGAAAGTTTATCCATTCCCTGACTCTGATGTGGTAGATATGTTGGAGCAACTGCTAGAGAAGCAACTTATTCAGCTGTCGGAATGCAAGCGGTCGGAATAAATAGGGAAAGTAGATGATCCTAACTACTGCAAGTATCATCGGGTCGTTAGTCACCCAGTGGAAAGGTGCTTCATGCTGAAGGAACGAATTCTAAAGTTGGCCATGAAAAGAAGATTGAGCTAGATTTGGATGAAGTAGCTCAGACAAATCACGCTACAATAGCGGCAACTTCAAGTGTTCCAACACTGTCTATGNAACACTGTCTATGTCCCATGCTCAAAGACATAGCCTGATCCAGTTTGGAGCCTTCGAGCCTATAATTATTCAGTTCCAACAAGAGATTCAAACAACAAATTCCAAAAAGAAAGATGAGCTCGTTGAAGATGACAACGAATGGTGGATAGTTGTGACTCGTCGAAAAAGAAGACAGTCAAACTCCACCCAAAAAGAGTCGCATTCCTATCGAAGCTATAGAAGAAGGAACAAGGCTCATAAGAAGAAAGGCAAAAGGATGACATGGAATCCTAAGCCTGCTAAGAAAGAACACAAGGACTTCCGTCAATTCCGACGGCTGACAGCTTTGGCAGAATTTCTCCCAAGAAGCTTTCTCAATAATCGTCCAGAGAAAGTATCAGAAGTTATTGCATGTCATACTGTCGGCATAGTGGAAGTCGAAAACAATCATATAACTATCGAAGAAGTCAACGACTCAGAAGAAATGAAGCAAAAAACTTCTATCTTCGATCATATTAAGCCTTCAAGTGCTCGATCTTCAGTCTTTTAAAGATTGAGTATGGCCACGGTAGGAGAAGAAGACCAATGTCCAACAACTACTTCTACTCGAACTTCAGCCTTCAAAAGGCTAAGTATATCCACATCAAAGAAAGATCGACCTTCAACATCTGCTTTTGATCGTCTCAAGACAATAAGCGATCAACATAAAGGAAGGATGAAAATCTTGAAGGCGACGTCATTCCATGAAGAAAACAACAGCGAAAAGATTCACAGCCGTGTCCCTTCACGCATGAAGAGGAAATTTTTTGTTGACATAAGTACAGAAGGGTCCTTGATAGTGAAGTCAAAACTCATCATATTGACGAATCTTACAAATGAAGAGGATGATCAAAACCATGATGAAATAAGAGCTTTTGAAGTTTAAATGAAGAAGCTTCTCATCGCAAGAGCCTAAACTGCATGATGCTCCTAGCCCGTATGAGCTTAAAATATGAATGGCCCCAAAAAATAAATCTTTGTACGAACTACGTTACGACTTAATCTCTGTCATTATAAATAGTACGTAGGCAACTTAAAGAAATTTAAGTTCAGTCACGCATAAAAAAAAAAAAAAAACATTCTTTTTGAAACTACATTATGACTTAATTCCCTATTCATTAGGAGGGTATGTAGGAGCTTGAAATAAGAAATCAAATTTTCCAATTTACAAAAAAGAAAAAAAAAACTGTTGAACTACGTCTTGATATTTGATGCCCTTTCTTTAAAATGGAACGAAGGAAACTTAAAGAAATTGAAGGTTAGTCCATAGAAAAGGGTACCACACACGACTAAGCTATATGATAAAGAAGTTGGATAATGATCATCCTGCTTAAGAATGAACACTCCGATTGAAGTTGTTCATCCCACCTTGGGGGCGTAAACACCAATGAACTGAAGATTGTCTCATCCCTCATATAGGAGCTAGCACTAATAAAAAAAAGGCCACACTTGGGACAATGCGCCCTTCGTTCCTCTTCCAAAATCAAATCTAAGAATCTCCTTCCATCTATTCAATTTAGGGGCTTTATTCGATGATTTTCTTTCATGCTCAAGTCTGGAGGCTTTGCAATGGCCATCTTCAATGCTTTAAAGTCACAAAAGTCATAGCTCCTAATGTGAAGATTTCCATCGATGACTTCCGTCAATCTCGAAGTGTGGAGGATTGTGGTTCGATGCTTTTCAAGCCCATTGCTAGGATGATCACAGCATTCTTCAAAGCTCAAGTGCAAGAAGATTCACCGATGCCTTTGTCAAACGCTAAATGTGGAGGGAATTTGTCGATGGCTTATTGCAAAGATAAATGTGATACAGGTATCGTGCGATGCTTCATTCATCTCTTAAGTTTAATGGCTCCTCATACGATTGCCCCCCCATCTTCAAGTTAAAGGCTTCATCGATGCTTTCATCTTATCTCTGCTCAAGTCTGAGAGTTTATGCAATGCCCATTCTTCCATGCTCAATAGTCGCAAAGTCGAGATCAAATGTGAATGATTTCATCAATGCTTCGTCAAATCTCAAGTGCAGGAGGATTCGCCGTTGCTTCAAGCTCAATTGCGAGGATCCATCGATTTTTCAAGCTCAAGTGCAGAGGATTCGTCGATGCATCGTCGACTCAAATGTGGAGGATTTTGTCGATGCTTTTCAAACTCAAACTGCGAAGGTCCCGTCGATGCTTCTCCATCTTCAATTCAGAAGGCTTCATCGATGTTGTTCCATCTTCAAGTTCAAGATTGGCATGCATCGCTCCCATTCCTCATCTTAAAATTCAAGGTCTATGTGCATGGCTCCGTCCGTCTTCAAGTTCAAGGTCGGTATGCATGGCTCTGCTCTATCTTCAAGCTCAAACGTCGATGTGCATGGCTCAAAGTCTTGATCTTCAAATTCATGTCGGTGTACTATGGCTCGGCTCCATCTTCAATGACTCGGTCTTACCAAAATCATGATGTAACTTGCTTCATCTCCAAAAGTCTGTGTCGGGTTCGCTCATCTCCAAACTAATGATAAAAGACTTCATTACAATCCTTCAATTATATTGGGACATTATGATGACACGCCAGAGTGATGGTGAATCAAGATTATTAGTGAGCACTACGATATAATTCGTTTTAATGATTGTGAAATGAACTACCTCGTGCCTTCATGGCGACATCGATGAGTTTCATTCAATTGCCCGCTGATTGTGAGGAATCGATATATGAAAAGTCGATAAGTCTTCAGCATGTTAATGGTGTTTTAAATTCGTCGTATAACAGTAAGTTATGTGTATTGACTAGAGTCGGATATTCAGAATGTCATATAATTAATATTAATTATATCCAAATTATTGTATTTCATCCTCAAATAAAACTTTATGTTATACGTATCAAATATGAATATATATAAATTATATCGATATATAATAATTCCGGTTAATTATTTTTTGGTAAATATTCAACATTTAACTAAAAATTTTAATTCTCATTAATCTTCAAATTGAGCGGACTGAGAGGTCGAGGTACCGGGTGCTCTTTTCGGGGCTTCAATTCTCCAAACCTGTCGGGCAGTCTCGGCCATCTCTAAAATGTTGGGGCACAGGTTTTACTTTATCTCCAAAGTCTGGCGTGGTTCGCTTCATCTCCAAACTAATGGCGCGACTTCGCTTCATCTCCAAAGTCATGGTGCTGTTTCGTTTCCTCTCCAAAATGTTGGCGCGGCTTCACTTCATCTCCAAAGTCATGGCATGGCTTCGTTTCACCTGCAAACTGATGGCGCGGTTTCACTTCATCTCCAAACTGATGACGCGACTTCACTCCATCTCCAAAGTCATGGTGCAGTTTCGTTTCCTCTCCAAAATATTGGTATAACTTCACCCCTTCTCCAAAATGTTGGTGTAGCTTCGCTTCCTCTCCAAAAATGTGGGTGTGGTTCCACCTCATATGCGAGATCAAGTTTAGTTTGTCTAACTCTACCTCATATGTGAGGACAACTATGGTTCATTCGGCTCCACCTCATATGCGAGGACAACTCTGGTTTGTTCGGCTCCGCCTTATATGCAAGATTGACTCTAGCCAACCTGACTCCGCTCAAAAGCTTGATTCCATATTCTTCCCATATTCAAAGTTTGTTGGCATATCCACCTCATCTTCAATACTCGATGGCATATTTCCCTTATATTCAAATTTTGATCAAGGAGTAACATAATAAGGCAGATCTTTCTGGGATCCTTCCTAGGGTGATAGAATGGGAGAGTTATAAGCCTTTATAGAGACCCTCCCATGACGATCAGGATGCAAGAGCAGGCGCCACAGGACAGACCTTATCGGGATTCTCCCTAGGGTGATCGAAAGGGAGAGTTATAAGCCTTGGCAGGGCCCCTCCCACGACGATCAGGATATGCGAACGGTGCTACAAGGTAGACCTTTTCGGGATTCTCCCTAGGGTGATAGCATGGGAGAGCTGTAAGCCTTGGCGAGGCCCCTCCCATAGCGATCATGATGTACGAACAGCGCCACAAGATAGACCTTATCGGGATCCTTCCTAGGATGATAGCATGGGAGAGCTGTAAGCCTTGGCGGGGTCCCTTCTATGACGATCAGGATGCACGAACGGTGCTGCAAGGTAGTCGGTGATCGAAGAAGAGGAAAATGTTTTGTTATGCTCTTTTGGTTCTGCTGTAACTCCTACAAGAAAAAATAGTAAGGGGACGAGTTAGTAAAAAAAAATCTTTTGAAAAAAAAAAGAAGAAATAAAAAAAAACATGTGGGAAAAAAAAGTGTTGGAAAAAAAAAGAGGGAAGAAAGAAAAAAAATTGAAAGAAGAAGAGGAAAATGAGAGCAAGGAAAGATTAGAAGAAGAGAAGTGGATGAGGATAATGGAGGGGTTTTGGGTCCTCTTTATAGAGGTTCCTAGGTTCCATAACAAATTAGGAAATCTAAATCAAATAAAAATTTGATTCAAAATATTACATTTTTTATTAGATTTCCTAATTTAATTCTATCCTAATTTCAAATTAAATTAAACAAATTCTCTATCTAATTTGATTTTATTAGATTTTGTCCCTAAATTTACCTTTAACTAAGAGTTGGACATATTCCAATTTTTTTTCAAAATCAAATTTAAATTGTGGATAAAATCACAAATTAAAATTTTACCACATTCCAAATTTTATTCAAAATCAAAATTTTCAACATTGAGATTAAATTATAAATAAAATCTCAAATTAAAATTTGGACATATTCCAAATTTTATCCCAAAATCCAAATCATCAGAATTTTATCGTCAAGCCAAATTATTAAAAATAAAATCTCAATTTTAAATTTGGACATATTCCAAATTTTATTCCAAATCTAAATCACCAAATTATCAGACTTTTATCCTCAAGCCAAATTATTAAGGATAAAATCTCAAATTAAAATTTGGGCATATTCCAATTTTTTTCCCAAATTCAAGTTAAACTTATGTACTAAATTCATAGTTTGACTGACACATCAATTGAGGTCAAATTCAAGAACAAATATATTTGGATTTTGATTCCAACTTTATATTTTTCGAGATTCATCCATCCATATATGTGCATAAATCTCGAAAGGGGGCATTTCTTGAATGATGAATTTAGGACCAATCATAAGTTGTCATGTCGTTTACTAAATAAATGATAAAATTCTAAATCATTAAATTTGGGTCCAATATTAACAATATTTTATTATCTACAAGTTTTAGGGCATAAAACCCAACAATAAGGGTCCAATATTAACAAAATATTTTATTCTTTATTCTTTCTATTAAATGAGGAATTATCTTGTGTGTGTATATGTTTAGGGCAAGAGTTTTTTCTCCCAACCTTTATATATATCGTGCCTCTGATTCTCATAAATATATACAAAAACTAGGGTTTTCTCTTGCACACATTATCTTTCCAATTGCCTTCCTTTTCTCATTCTCCGATTGCCTTTCATTTTGTTAAAATAGTATCAGAGCCCAAGTCAAATGACTGAGGGCTTTCAATTTTTTTTCGTACTTTCATCGTCTTCCACTTATTGTTAGAGTCTAGTTTATGAGCTATCAATCATATGCGATGGGAACATAGGAATCAGAGGCGTTGGCTTCATATTTTTCACAGATGTTTGAATTGGTAACAAGATTTCCTTTGTCATGCTTAGTGATGATAACTTTCTTCTCTAGAAATTTCATGTTATAACTACTTTAGAAGGGTATGATCTTCAACAGTACCTCCAATCGGAACCTCCTTCTGAACTTATCACTGTCGAAGAAGAGACAGATACAACTTTGTCCTCATTTGCTCGAACTCAGATTTCCAATTCTACGTATAAAAAATGGAAGCTTAAGATCGCTTTATTTCCTCATATCTGCTTGGATCGATGAACAAAGATGTGTTGAATCAACTGTTGAGCCGTCGTTCAACTAAAGATATTTGGGCCACTGTTTAAGGTATCTACTCTGCCCGATGTCTTGCTCAAGCTACGTAGTTTACAAGCAAACTTCACAACATAAAGAAGGGAGCTATGCCTCGAAATTAATACTTCATGAAGATTAAACAATGTGTGGCTGATTTTGCATCCGTTGTTAAGCCAGGATGATTAAATATTATACATTCTAGCTCGGTTAGGTTCTGATTATGAATCCATGATCTTTGTTATTTCTTCTAGAACTGATTCCCTCTCTATCCAAGATATCACCTCTTTTTCATATACTTAGGAATCTAAAAATGAAAGTAAGATTAGTCCTTAAGAAGCTTTGCCATCAGCTAATCCTATGTCAAATTCTTCTCTTAGGGTTGTTCCATGATGGCCTATACAATTTTAATTTATCTCTGTCTTCTTCTACCTCCCCGAAGTTTACTCACCATCTCCCCATTCTCAAGTGTTGAGTGTGGTCTCCACTTTATCTTCTGTTAATGTTTCTTCTAATATTGTTGATATTTGGCATAGACGGTTAGGCCATCCTCATTTATTTTTTATTCAATCCGTTATTAAAAATTTCAAGCATTGAAATGGAAGTATGAATAAAATAAGCTTTTTTTATGCTTGTGCTTTGGGTAAACATCATGCTCTTTCTTTTACATCTTCTACTATTACATATACTCAACCATTGCAACTTGTTGTCTGTGATCTATGGGGCCCTGCTCATACTGTATCTTACAATGGGTTTCAATATTACATTAGCTTCATGGACGTTTATAGTAGATATGCATGCATTTACTTTCTTCAGTCTAAATTTGATGTTTTTTCTGCATTCATGAAGTTTAAAATTCTGATTGAAAATTTGTTGGGCCACTCTCTATTTGGATTTCAAACTGATGGGGGTGGGGAGTTTAAATCTTTCATTCCTTTTTTAACACAACATGGCATAGAACAGCCATTACCTGTCCTCATACTTCTGAACAAAATGGCATCATTAAAAGAAAACATAGACATATTATGGACATAGGATTCATGCTTTTATCCCAAGCTTCATTGCATTTTTAGTTTTGGGATGAAGCTTTTTCTATATCTGTTTATCTCATAAATCTTCTTCTTATGTCTCTTCTTAATCGTATTAGTCTCTTGGAAAAGCTTTTTGGTCTTAAGCCAAATTATCCTTCCATTCAAACTTTTGGTTGTAAATGGTTTCCATATTTACGCATTTAACAAACTCACAAACTATCTCTTCACTCTATTCCTTGTACATTCATTGGTTATAGTAACTCCCACAAGGGTTATAAATGTTTATCTCCTGATGGTCATCTGTATATTTCTCGTAGTGTCTTATTCGATGAAGTGTATTTTCTATATGCATCATCATCCACTTCCCACACTTTAACCTCACATATCTCTGACGCAACATCTATTTCTCTTATATCGTCTATTCTTGATTCACACTCGCATAACCATAATAATAATCGATCTAACTCTGTTCTAGTTTCTGCTAACTATGAGAATCCAAATCTTATTAATGTGTATCCTTTAGACGCAGGTTCTTGTCACAACTTATAGGGTGCTGCTACTGGTTTCTCTTTTTCTAACAATGATCTATCCCTTACACTCTTTACAGATGAGCTTATCTCTAAGTCCCTATCTCTTGTTTATGCAAGTCTAATCTTGCTCTTTCGAGACCGGATTCTAACCTAGCTCTCTCGAGTCATTAGGTTCTTTCTTTAGATTCTCTCTTGAGTAACTCTAAAGGGGTAATTTTCACAACATAAAACAAGACAATCACAAGCAATGAACTTCCTAGATCATGTTAGCTTAGTTCCTCTCAACCCATTCAACTAGTTTAGCTACTCATGCATATTAAGAGAGTGAGCAGATATAGAAATAGAACTTCCATTGAATAGATATAAGATGAAGTACAGAATAACAATGCAAGTATAGTAAAGAGCCTGGAGAAATTTCTTGTCACCAGGCGTTACATTGTTCTACTCGTGCTCTAAAGATATTCTCGCTTTAGCGAAAGTCAACCCGCCTCTGCTCTTACGCCCCAAGGTTCCCTCTCGAGCCGCTTTGGACGATCTCTGGCATCACCACTCTTCTCTAGCTCCGCCGTAAAATGGAAAAGAAAACTATGAACAGAGGTGTGAACTTGTAAAGTGATGTGAAGTAATCGACTACTTAACCCCTTCTCTGAAGAATGCACTTGGTATTTATAGGGAATAAAAGGTGAAAGGTGGCTTCTTTCTCCTGGTTGTATAGATGGGACAGTTTTAATTCCTGACTGATGCACCGGATAATTGTCACCGATAAAGTTGGATGTACTTTGTGACCGTTATTGGCTGTCAACTTAATTTGGATCCGACTGTCGTCAGCTTTCTGTCCCATCAATCTTAATTGTCCTTTTCATCCGGATGTGTCCACCATGTTGCGGTGATTCTTCTTGGGTGGATGTTTGCAAGCACAATCAACGTAAAGTCTTGCACTGAAGTTGCGCTCGACCAATGTATTCTTATGATTGCATTCTTTGCATTGCGTTAACTCATTATTCTGCACAAAAATATAAAGATCAACTACTCTAATGCATTGGACGCATGCGACCGCAATATTATAGAATTTATGCTTAATGGACGCAATTTAACATATTCTATCAATGCAATCCAACATTGTTTAAGGATTTAGCACTATGATAACATGCATTTCTACCCGTTATCACACCCCCAAATTTAAACAATGCTTGTCCTCAAGCATAAGCTAAAGATTCCTTTAGCAAGTTAGCTGCAAAGTTCTTTCCCTAGATTTCTCAAGGATACTTCGTTCAAATCCTATATGCCAGAATTTCCTTAAGTTTTATTCAAATCTCTCCCTAAAATACTTCTAAGACTTAGGGATTGCAAGCTTTACTTTCAAAAGGACTTTACTGAATTCCGGAACATCGCATGATTTATTTCAAAAAGAAATTTTCCACCGGGGTGTCAAATGATTTATCCTTGAACAAAAAATGTTCTTCATTGCTATTTTTTTTCCTGACCTTGCGCCGACTCGAGTGCCTTGCCTTCGTTTTGGCTTGCCCCCACGGGTGTCATGCGAACATCCAACTACGAGCAATGCACTCTTCCTTAGACTAAACTCATACAAATTTGGCAGTAGAGTTGTGGTCATTTATTTATGCATTGATCCTGGCGACTTATTTTCGTTTTGGCTTGCCTCCACGTGTGTCATGCAAACATCCAACTACGGGTAAGTGTCTTTCACAACTTTACTCTTATCAATCATGGGTTTCCAATTACGTTGACAGTGGAGTTGTTATTCTCAAAAATCATCTTTTTGTTTGTTTTTTTTTTGTAGCAAGGCGGAAACAAATACCCCACCCCCAAATTTAAAATGCGACAACGTTCTCATTGCCAAAAGATTAAAATAAGTCATGCGATGGTAAAAAAAATGCGTTGTAAAGAGAGTTTGAAAGAAAACTAGCAAACCCCTAAAGAAAGCTAGAAATCAAGGAGGATGCGGTGATAAAACTTTGAAAAATAATATGCAATGTGATAGCACAAAATTTGAAGCCAAGATAAGGAAGAGTACACCCCCAAATTTAGCATTGTCGCCCGCATTGTATTGACGCATCAATCTTCCGACGATCATTCTTCCTTGGGTTGCGGTGATGGAATAAGATAAGTGTTGCTTCGCGTATGTTCTCGCAATCCAGCGCCTCGATCGTTATAAGGAAAACAAAGAGAGGGTCAAATTATTTTAAACAAAAGAAAAGGTTTTCTTTTCTTTTTTTTTTTTTTTGTAACAGAACTGAAAAATGAAAAAAATAGCTGAAAGGATAGTGAAGATTCTGGGTAGTGGAGAAAAGAGTTGAAGACTTGAAGTTTTCCAAAACTTGCATCCCTGAGAAATTGCGATCATTTGACAACGCAGGGACCACCTACTTCCTTCTTTATTCAAAGTTTCTTAGTTCCATGGAGTCGACTTGGCGATGCCAATCTTCTCCATGGTATGCCTTTACTCGCTGCGCATTGACTTTAAATATGTTGGTACCTTCGTCATTTGATAATTCCACCGTGCCATGTGGAAGTACTTGTCGAATTATGAACGGTCCAGACCAACGAGACTTTAGCTTTCCCAGGAAGATTCACAGACGTGAATTGAAAAGCGAGACCTTCTGCCTGACTTAAAGGTTCTTACCACATATGCGTTGATCGTGCCAGCACTTGGTGCGCTCCTTATAAATTTTCGCATTTTCATGTGTTGTTCCTCCATTCTTCTAGCTCGACCAATTGCAATCGCTCCCATGTGTAATAGTAGAAGGGGTCTAGTTGTAGAGATTACATTTTTAGATTTGAAAGAGGACTTAGTTTGCTCACCCATTTGACAAGCATAAAAAACTTTGTCTTTTTCAAATTTAAATTGGGAAGACCTCTAACAAAGAATTCTTGGAAACATTTGAAATTAAGTGCATGCTAGCATGTCCTTAGTCTTCTATGCCATAACCAAGAATCATTATGCAAAGCCGATAAACATTTATCATTAATAGGATAATCATTCAAATCAATTAGTATAAACATTTTCATCTCTTTCCAATTAAATATAACTTTTCTTCTATCACTAGCATTTTCAATTGATGCAATTCTTTTATCAAACACAACTCTAAAGCCTTTATCACACAATTGACTAATTACTAAGTAAATCATGCTCCAAACCATCAACCAAAAGTACATTTTCAATTAAAATAGAAGATTCATTACCTATACTACATTTACCAATTATTTTACCTTTCTTGTTGTCACCAAAGGTTACAAGACCTCCATCCTTTTTTGGAGAGAGAGAAAACTTGGATGGGTCTCCCGTCATATGCCCTCGAGCAACCACTATCTAAGTACCACTTGTTTTTCTAGAGCTTTCAAACAAACCTCATCATTTTGTTCATCCTTTTTGTCACTATGAGCCATGAAGAAAAAATTGGCACTTCTTCATTATCACTCCCTCTTTCGCTTTCATCGTTATCATCCAAGTAGCTTTCATTGCGATTCTTCTTGGATTTTTCTTGGCTTGATTGAGAAAAAAGGACAATCGGTTCTAATATGATCCGGCTTCTTGCATCATAGCATATTACCTCATCCTTTTTGCTCTTTTCCTTTTTGACTGTTTGGTTGGAGAGATGCTTCTTGAATTGCTTCTTTCTCTTGATTGAAGTTCTATATACTTACGTGAAAGTTAGGCAATATCATCTTATCAGGTCATCTTCATCTTGGGAGTCAACTTCTAAGAGATTGATCTCTAAAGCTATACCTCTTTTCTTTCTTTTTTTTTCTCATCCTCTATGTTTTCTTGATCTTTATCTCATGCGTCAATTAATGAGCCCATGAGTTATCAATGGAGAGAGATTTGAGATCCTTTGCCTCTTGAATGACGGTGACTTTAGGCTCCCCATTGTTTAGGCAAAGACCACAATAGCTTCTTTATTTCCTCAAGATTTGAGTACTTTTTCCCAAGTCTTCTAAAGCATTGACAATGTTAGTAAATCTAATAAACATATCAGAAATAGCTTCATTTTCATCAATTTTAAACATTTCATATTGATGAACTAACAAGTCAATCTTTATTTCTTTTACTTGACTAGTTCCTTCATGAGTAATCTAATTTTCCCATATCTCTTTAAGCGGTTTTGCAAAATAGACACTCTATTTTACTCAACTTCATTCAAAACACAAAATAAGCAATTAATAGCTTTTGGATTTAAAGAGCATGCTTTCTTTTCATTTATTGACCATTTCCTTAGGTTTTATAGTGCTAAACACCATTTAACATCTTTTGTTGGAATTTTAAACCTTCCTCAACAATATCCCATAAATTATAATCAATAGAAAGCAAGAAAAATCTCTCATTTATTTTTCAATAACTAAATTAGTACCATTAAAGAAGGAGGCTTGTAATAGATTTGGACTATCGGTAAAAAAGGATAAAACCTAAAGTTGTCATAGCTAAAAAACCATTTAAGTTTTATCAAGAAATTAAATTTCAAGAAGAGCAACCCGCTCTGATACCCAATTGTTGGATCGGTATGGCAACCCTAGAGGGGAGTGAATAGGGTTTAATTAAACTTTTTTTTCTAAATTAACCCAATTAAACTAATTTAATACATTTTTATAAATAATAAGAAAAATTCAAATTATGCAACAAATAAGATGACAAAAAATATGATAATTTAATTTATCAAATTTTAGCAAATAATAAGAACAAACTAAAACATACATAAATTCTAAATTAATCCAAAAATAAAAAGAAAGAGTTAGAGAAGAAGACATCGTTAATTTTTATAGTGGTTCGGTCAACTCGCCCTACTCCACTCCCCCAAGCGGCCTTCTTTGGAATTGGAATAAAATCTTTTCCTGACTCTTTCCAGATTAGAGCCCAACCGTACACCACCGCTCCTTTTACGGTGTTCAAAAGCAAAACCCGATCATTTTCACGATTTAGGATTTCAAAACTGTTACAAATGTTGGAATTTTTTGAAGAAACACAATACAACTCTCACTAGAGTGGACTATAAG